>NC_057812.1:341679555-341689123 GCF_018294505.1 Triticum aestivum | reverse complement strand
GCCGCCGTGCCACCTCACCGCCGCCTCGCCGCCCGACCTCGCCGGCCTACTCCGCCGCCCGCCGCCACAGTCCTCACCGGCCGCCGCCTCCTCCTGGCGCCCGCGCCTCGCCTCCGGCCAGATCCGGCCGCGGGAGGGACGGATCCGGCGACCCCGACCTTGCCGGCCGCCGTCGTCGTCATCTCCGGCGGGATCCGCCACCGCCTCGTTTTCCGTGCCCGGGTCAACCCTAATCCGCGAGGTGGAATTTTCTTCTAAGTCCCCGATTCCCAGATCCATATGCCCTTGTTCATCGCATCATAACTCCGCACCCGTAGCTCCGTTTTGGGCATATAGCATATCAAAATGTTCATCTCAGAGAGTACATCATTTCATCTCATTGCATCATTTTCATTTGAGTTCATCTTGATGCCAGAAATTCTGTTGGAAGAGTGCTATTTGAGATAATTGTCAGATCTGCTGCTCCAATTAGATATTTGTCATTTTTGCCTTGATTATTGTGTGCATGATATGCCCTGAGCTCTTCATGAGTTTTGTCATATGTTTTGCCATCTATCCAGAGGTGCAATCCATGTATTTTTGTGATGTGTGTGGTGACTAGAACAAGCTTGCAAAGTGGAGCATTCGTTAATGCTAATTTCAGAGACTTAGCATTTCCACTAAGTCCTTGAGCTGTTTATCTCATTATGCCATATGTTCATGTTGTTTCCATGTGACCCGTGCCTCTTTTGAGGATGATCAGTAAGGATGTTTTGTTAATATTACAGTGCTCTATCCATCCATGTCTTTGTTTGCAATTATGGAGCACTCTAGCTTGAGTCAGTCGAGCTCTACTTTTGCTATTTCGTGAATATGGGCAGATTATCTACTTGTTAGCGATTTTGCCGAGGATGTTGTAGTTGATCCGTGCATGCTATTTATTGTTCTTGCCATGTATAGCTTTTATTTTGTGTATTCTTGATGTTTGTATGCTTAGATTGTCATGACTTGCTCTGTAGTGAGTGCATCGAGCTCGTAAACATGCCTACTTGATATCTGTTTCAGCATGCTCCAGCTTTCACCAAGTCTGAGAACTGATTATGTTTTTGCCATGTTCACATGCTTGCAAATGTATTTTCTGGTCCCTTTTGGCTCAAGGTCACTAAGGGACTTTTGTTAAGCTCTTTGAGTAGCTCCATGCCATGCTTTACTTTGCCATGTTCAGGTCCTGTAGCATATAGTTTTCATGCTCCAAAGAGTGCTATCTGATCTGAAATTCCAGACAAGTGTTAATTTCACAAAGTCTGAAATATGTTTGCCAAATGCATTTTTGCCATGCTTGTTTGAACCTGTTAGTGTATGAATTGGCCATAGCTCAGTGTTCCTCTTTTGTTAAGCATCATGAATGGATCCCTTCCATCTATTTTTATGCCATGTTTTGGTGCTGTAGTATGACCATCTTGTTGCATCTAGTTGGCTACTTGCTGTAAATCGCAGAACGTGGTCATATTTGAATTGCTTGCCATTTCCAAACCGCAACTCCGATCCCGGCGTTCTTTATATCGTTTTCAAGCAATTTCACCTCACCTTTCCAGTGGCACACTTGGATTTCCATGTTGAGGCCAGGTTCATGCATTCCTTGTCAAATCTTGCATATGCATCCCATATCGCATCCCGCATAGCATACCATCTTTGCATCATTTTGTTTGAGCCTTGCACGTGGTTGATTGTGCCCTTGTTGCTTGTTTGTATTGTTTGGGTAGAGCCGGGAAACGAGTTCGCTAACAAGGAGCCCATTGAGTTTTCTTTTGAGGATCCAGTCAACTCTGACAACTTTGCAGGCAAGATGATCATACCCTCGAAATCACTACTATCTTTGCCTTGCTAGATGCTCGCTCTTTGGCTATGCCTATGCTACGATGCCTACCACTTGCTTATCATGCCCTCCCAAATTGCCATGTCAAACCTCTAACCCACCATGTCCTAGCAAACCGTTGATTGGCTATGTTACCACTTTGCTCAGCCCCTCTTATAGCGTTGCTAGTTGCAGGTGAAGATTGGAGACCGTTCCTTGTTGGGACATTATTTACTTGTTGGGATATCATTATATTGCCTCGTTATCTTAATGCATCTATCTACTTGGTAAAGGGTGGAAGGCTCGGCCTCTCGCCTAGTGTTTTGTTCCACTCTTGCCGCCCTAGTTTCCGTCACATCGGTGTTATGTTCCCGGATTTTTGCGTTCCTTACGCGGTTGGGTGATAATGGGAACCCCTTGATAGTTTGCCTTGATTAAAGCTTTTTCAGCAATGCCCAACCTTGGTTTTCCATTTGCCACCTAGCCTCTTTTCCTTTGGGTTTCCGGAGCCCGAGGGTCATCTTATTTTAAACCCCCCCGGGCCAGTGCTCCTCTGAGTGTTGGTCCACCTCGTCAGCCGTCGGTGGCCACCAGGGGCAACTCTGGGCTGGCCTACCCGAAGTTTAGACAATCTGAGTGTGCCCTGAGAATGAGATATGTGCAGCTCCTATCGGGATTTGTCGGCAGCTTCGGGCGGTGTTGCTGGATTGGTTTTAACTTGTCGAAGTGTCTTGTAGAACCGGGATACCGAGTCTGATCGGAATGTCTCGGGAGGAGGTCTATTCCTTCGTTGACCGTGAGAGCTTGTCATGGGCTAAGTTGGGACTCCCCTACAGGGATTTGAACTTTCGAAAGCCGTGCCCGCGGTTATGGACAGATGGGAATTTGTTAATGTCCGGTTGTAGATAACTTGAACCTTAACTTAATTAAAATGAATCAACTGTGTGAGTTACCGTGATGGTCTCTTCTCGGCGGAGTCCGGGAAGCGAACACGGTGTTGGAGTAATGCTTGCCGCAGGTTGCTCTCTAGTTTCTCGTTCGTGCTTTTCCTCCTCTTCCCTCTCTCTTTTGCCAACAGGTTAGCCACCATATATGCTAGTCACTTGCTACAGCTCCACATATATTACCTTGCCTTACCTATAAGCTTAAATAGTCTTGATCACGAGGGTGCGAGATTGCTGAGTCCCTATGGCTCACAGATTACTTCCAAACCAGATGCAGGGCCTAATGATTCTGTTCCAGATGACGCGCTTGAGCTCAAGTGGGAGTTCGACGAGGACTCACGCCGTTATTACATGTCTTTCCCTGATGATCAGTAGTGGTGCCTAGTTGGGGGTGATCGGGACCGTGTCGCATGTTGGGTTTATCTTTCATTTTGGCACCGTAGTTGGGCCATGAGTGTTTGGTTGATGTAATGCTATTTATGTACTTTGTTTGACATGGTGAGTGTAAGCCAACTATGTATCTCCCCTTTTATTATCTATATTACATGGGATGTTGTGAAGATTGCCTAACTTGCGACATTGATTTCAATGCGGTTATGCCTCTAAGTCGTGCCTCGACACGTGGGAGCTATATCCGCATCGAGGGCGTTACAAGTTGTTAATCAGAGCCTTCCCCGACCTTAGGAGCCCCATTGCATGATCGTTATTAGCGGCCGAGTTGAGTCTAGAAAAATGTTTTGAGTCATTTAGGAATTATATATCGGAGAGTTTAGGAATTCTTTTTACTTCCCAGTCTCCTCATCGCTCTGGTAAGGCATCCTGACGTAGAGTTTTGACTCTTGTCTTCTCAAATTTCACTAAATTTTTTAGGATCACGCGGGTATCTTGGAATCATTCCGATGGTTTTGTGACGAGAACATTGTTCTTGGTGCCTCCTGTCTTTAGGGGTTGTGGCAGTGTCCCGGGGAGTTGAGCTCCGAGGTGTTGTCGTCACAATTTTATCGTTGCAGTTCTGGAATACCTGAGTTTATTACGCCGACATCGAAAATCTCTTTTATGTAGTTCGTTGGTGAGATAACCTCGACGCCACCCAGTACTGGGCGGGAGTTCGGGAGTATCACCATAACTTGTATAACGGATGCTTTTCGAAGGTTGAGGTAGATGGTTTCCGAAGTTTTTTCTCGGTTATGTGTTGAAGGATGGATACAGCTGGATGTAGGATTTGCTAGATTTGGGTGAGATATTATGCTTCACCTGTATCCCCAACACCTGATTGCATAACCGGAAAGGTCCGGGAGTTTCATAGGTGTGAATTCTTGTAGCTCTAGTTCTTCTTCCACGGATATTTGGTTTGAGATTGGGATTTCTGACCGAGTATTCGTTCTTGATCCGTACCTTGTTGATTTATTTCTCTACCTAAATTCTAAGTGGCTTCGCAATTTATGGATATGTGACCATTTCAAGTGGAATGCATTTGTTCTTATGTTCGGATGTGAAGACTTTATGTTGCAATTTCAACCCGTTTGATTCAGCTTCATTTTATCTGTCAATGTGCTAACGGTTGTCACCCTCTTCAGGATGGTTCCCGCTAAGAGAACCAATCAGAATCAGAATCAAGATCCGCCACCACCTCCACCTCCGCCGGAGGCATGGTACGCTGTGATCGATGCAACCAATGCAAACACATAGTTGATCGTGCAAATTCTTCAAGAGCGCAATCAAGCGAACCAAGGCAACCAAGGCAACAATCAGAATCTCTTTACTACACTCAACCAGTTCCTTGCTAACGGGCCAAAGACTTTCAGCAATTGTGTTGAGGCAACTGATGCTGAGGATTGGCTCGTGGATCTGTGCAAGCATTTCGAGTGCAGTAACGTTAGGCCTGAGGACTTCGTCAAGTTCGCTTCCTTCCAACTCAAAGATCAAGCTGCAGAATGGTTCCAGCAGTACAAGGATTCCAAAGGAGGCCGTGTGATTACCTGGGATGAATTCCGTCAAGACTTCAAAGCTCATCATATTCCTCAAAGCGTGGTTGAGAGCAAGCATGAGGAATTCCGCAACCTGAAGCAAGGCTCTTTGTCTGTCTATGACTACAACAAGTTTTTTCAGAAGCTTGCCCGCTTTGCTAAGCAGGACGTCCCCGACGAGAAGAGCATGATATACCAGTGCAGGGGTGGTCTCAGGGAAGAAATTCAGCTAGCTCTTGTTCTCTTTGAGCCTTTGAGGTACGATGAGTTCTACAACATGGCATTGAAGCAAGAGGACGCTCAAGTGAGGTGTGATGCTTCCAAGAAGCGAGTCAGAGATGCTACTCCTTCTTCCTCTACTCAAGTGGCCAAGCAGCAGAAGTATTGGCTTCCTCCTCCTCCGTTCCATCGGCCGTATCAGCAGAAGAGCAAAGGCGGCAGTGGATCTTCCCACCCACCCAACCCTGGCTTTCAGAACAAGACTTCGTCTCAAGCTCCAAGATCGAGTGCTCCATATCACCATCCGCTTTCAGAGGTCACATGCAACAAGTGCCAACAGAAGGGTCACTATGCCAAAAAATGCTTCAATCAGAGGCGTCTCCCTCCTCCTCCTCCTGTGAGATCGGCAAGTACAGCTGTGGTCAAGCATAACCCCAAGTACGCCAAGGTTAACATGGTGAATGCAGCTCAGGCAGAGGACTTGTCAGATGTCATCATGGGTAACCTTCCTGTTAACGATGTTCCTGCAAAAGTTCTTTTTGAGACTGGTGCATCGCATTGTTTCATCTCGAGACCTTTTGCATCTAAACATGGGTGGTATTCTCAAGTTATGCATAAACCGTTAGCAGTTGTCTCTCCGAGTAGTTGTTTGCTCGCTAACTACAAGGTTCCGGATATTTCTATCTCAATGGGTGATTTCAAGTTTCTGGCTTCTCCTATGATCCTTGGTAACTCGGATATTGATCTTATTCTCGGGATGGATTGGCTTTCTAAGCACAAGGCTCAGCTTGATTGTGCAGCCAGGTAGATTCAATTGACTCATTCGTCTGAGGATGTAATTGTCTTTGCCGCTTGGGATAATAAAATCCGTCTATTTTCTCTCAATGAGAAGGGTGAACTAGATGCTATCTCGCAAATTCCAGTCGTTTGCGAATAGCAAGACGTCTTTCCAGAAGAGCTTCCAGGAATGCCTCCGCACCGGCCAGTTGAATTCGTCATCGATCTTGAGCCTGGCACGGTACCTGTGTGCAAGCGTCCTTACAAGCTCGGACCTGAAGAGTTGAAGGAGCTGAAGAAGCAACTCGATGTTCAAGAGAGAATGGGTCTCATCCGGTCTAGTTCTTCTCCGTGGGGTTGTGGTGTTCTTTTTGTGAAGAAGAAGGATGGTACGGACCGACTTTGTGTTGACTACCGTCCATTGAACAAGAAGACTATCAAGAACAAATACCCACTTCCCGACATCAACGAGCTGTTCGAACAACTCAAAGGTGCCCAAGTATTCTCCAAGCCTGATCTTCGTATGGGTTATCACCAGATTCGAATCCGTGAGCAAGATATTCCCAAGACGGCTTTCAGGACAAGCTTTGGTTCATATGAATACACTGTCATGTCTTTTAGCCTCGTCAACGCTCCTCCGACTTTCTCTCGCATGATGAACTTCATCTTCAACGCCTACACCAACGACTTTGTTTTGGTCTATCTCGACAACATTCTGGTCTTTTCGAAGAACAAGGAAGATCATGCCAAGCACTTGCGTTTGGTGCTCGATAAGCTCAGGGAACACCAGTTCTACGCCAAGTTCTCCAAGTGCGAATTTTGGCTCGATGAGGTTCTTTATCTTGGTCATATCATCTCTGCCAAGGGCATTGCGGTGAATCCTGAGAAGGTGTCTGCAATTGTGAATTGTGAACGTCCTCAGAACGTGAAGCAACTCCGTAGCTTCCTCGGTCTCGCAAGCTACTGTCGAAGATTCATTGAAAACTTTTCTAAGATTGCGAAGCCTCTCTCAAATCTTCTCCAGAAGCACGTCAAGTACATTTGGTCTCCGGAGTGTGACATTGCTTTCAACACTTTGAAAGAGAAATTGGTCACCGCTCCAGTTCTGACTCCGCCTGATGAATTCAATCCGTATGAGGTCTTTTGTGATGCCTCTCTCCAAGGTCTTGGCGCAATGTTGATGCAAGAGAAGAAAGTTGTGGCTTATACCTCCCGCCAGTTGAAGCCCAACGAGAAGAACTACCCCACTCATGATCTTGAGTTGGCGGCAGTTGTGCATGCTCTTTTGACTTGGAGACATCTCTTATTGGTAAGAAAAGTGGACATCTTCACTGACCACAAGAGTCTCAAGTACATCTTCACACAGCCTAATCTCAACCTCAGGCAGACTCGATGGGTCGAAATGATTCAAGAGTATAATCCGAGTATCGAGTATACTCCAGGCAAGGCCAATGTGATTGCTGACGCATTGAGCAGGAAGGCTTATTGCAACAGCCTGATTCTCAAGCGTTATCAACCCGAGCTTTGTGAAGCTTTCCGCAAACTTAATCTGCAAGTTGTTCCTCAAGGTTTCCTCGCCAACCTTCAAGTCTCTCCTACCTTGGAAGACCACATTCGCCAAGCCCAGCTTCTTGATGCTATGGTGACAAAGGTGAAGATTGGAATTGCCAAGAGTCAACCCAAGTAGAAGTGCTACCGCCTTGATGACAAGGATACTCTCTTCTTCGAGTATCGTATTGTTGTGACCAAAGGTGACCTTTGTAAAGTGATCATGAACGAGGCTCACAATTCTCTCCTCTCCATCCACCCTGGGAGCACCAAGATGTATCAGGCCCTCAAGCAGGCTTATTGGTGGACTCGAATGAAGCACGAGATTGCTCAGTTCATGAATGAATGTGATGTCTGCAGAAGAGTGAAGGCAGAACACCAAAGGCCAGCTGGTCTCCTCCAACCTCTTGCCATTCCAGAATGGAATTTTGACCACATTGAGATGGACTTCGTGACTGGGTTTCCAAAGTCCAAATGTGGCAATGATGCTATATTCGTTGTCATCGACAAACTCACTAAAGTGGCTAACTTTATGCCTATCAAAGAGTCAATCACTGCAGCTCAATTGGCGGAGCTCTATACCTCTCGAATTGTCTCTCTGCATGGTATTCCACAAGTGATCCCTTCAGACCGTGGCAGCATCTTTACCTCCAAGTTTTGGGAATCTTTCCAGAAGGCCATGGGCACCAACATCCGCTTCAGCACAGCTTTCCATCCGCAAACTAGCGGTCAAGTCGAGCATGTCAATCAGATTCTTGAAGATATGCACAGGGCTTGTGTGATCTCCTTCGGCATGAAGTGGGAGGATTGTCTTCCTTATGCTGAATTCTCCTGCAACAACAGTTTTCAAGCAAGTTCAGGCAAGGCCCCATTTGAAATTCTGTATGGCAGGAAGTGCCGTACCCCTCTCAACTGGTCTGAAACCGGTGAACGTCAACTTCTGGGAAATGACTTAATCACAAAGGCAGAGGAAATGTGCAAAGTCATTCGAGATAACCTCAAAGCAGCCCAATCGCGCCAGAAGAGCTACTATGATAGTAAGCACCGTGATTTGGCTTTCGAGATCGGAGATCATGTTTACCTCCGCGTCTCTCCTATGAAAGGTACTCGTCGCTTCAGTATCAAAGGGAAGCTTGCCCCTAGATATGTGGGACCTTTCAAGATTGTCAGCAAGAGAGGCGATCTCGCCTGTCAACTCGAGCTTCCTTCAAACTTTGCAAATGTGCATGACGTGTTCCATGTCTCTCAGCTCCGAATGTGCTTCAAGACTCCTGACCGCACCGTCAACTTCGAGGATATCGAGCTCCAAGAAGATCTCTCATATCATGAGCACCCCGTTGCTATTCTTGAAGAGACTGAACGCAAGACTCACAACAAGTCAATCAAATTCCTCAAAGTCAAGTGGTCAGACTATTCCGACCGTGAAGCTACCTGGGAACACGAGGATCACCTCCGTTCTGAATACCCGGCGTTCTTTCAGTCCTAGATCTCGGGACGAGATCCTTTCGTAGTGGTGGAGTGTTGTAACACCCTGGATATGATTTTCGCAATATGTACTCCAACTGTTACCGTTTCCGGCGTTAAGTTATTTTATTTCCTCGGTTCGGGTTTTGTCTCCATGTGTTGTTAACGTTGTCATGCATCTCATATCAAGTCATCATGTGCATTGCATTTGCATACATGTTCATCTCATGCATTCGAGCATTTTCCCCGTTGTCCGTTTTGCATTCCGGCGCTTTGTTCTCCTCCGGTGGTCATTTCTACCTTTCCTTCGTGTGTGGGGATTAAACATTTCTGGATTGGACCGAGACTTGCCAAGCGGCCTTGGTTTACTACTGATAGACCGCCTGTGAACTTTCGTACCATTTGGACTTCGTTTGATGCTCCAATGGTTAACCGAGGGACCGAAAAGGCCTTGTGTGTATTGCAGCCCAACACCCCTCCATTTTGGCCCAAAACCCACCAAAACCCTCTCCATCATCTAGAGCAATCGATCACAATCGCGTGGCCGAAAACCGCACCTCATTTGGACACTCCTAGCTCCCTCTATGTCTATATATAGACCCCTCCTAAAAATTCGCGGTTCCACTCTCCCCCAAACCCTAGCCCCGCTCCATTCGCGCGCCGGACACGTCCGGTCTGCGCCGGACAAATCCCGCCGCCGTGCCCGCGCCAATCGGCGCGTGACATGTGGCACACCCCCGCTGCCGCCGCTCCGGCCCGGGAGGCCCGAGTCAGGCCCCCGCGAGCCCGTCGCCCGCGCCGCCCGGTGGCTCCTC
>NC_057812.1:341472409-341679096 GCF_018294505.1 Triticum aestivum | reverse complement strand
CGGCCGCCGCCTCCTGCCGGCGCCCGCGCCTCGCCTCCGGCCAGATCCGGCCGTGGGAGGGCCGGATCCGGCGACCCCGACATCGCCGGCTGCCGTCGTCGTCATCTCCGGCGAGATCCGCCACCGCCTTGTTTTGCGTGCCCGGGTCAACCCTAATCCGCGAGGTGGAATTTTCTTCTAAGTCCCCGATTCCCAGATCCATATGCCCTTGTTCATCGCATCTTAACTCCGCACCCGTAGCTCCATTTTGGGCATATAGCATATCAAAATGTTCATCTCAGAGAGTACATCATTTCACCTCATTGCATCATTTTCATTTGATTTCATATTCATGCCCGAAATGCTGTTGGAAGAGTGCTATTTGAGATAATTGTCAGATCTGCTGCTCCAATTAGATATTTGTCATTTTTGCCATGATTATTGTGTGCATGATATGCCCTGAGCTCTTCATGAGTTTTGTCATATGTTTTGCCATCTATCCAGAGCTGCAATCCATGTATTTTTGTGATGTGTGTGGTGACTAGCACAAGCTTGCAAAGTGGAGCATTCGTTAATGCTGATTTCAGGGACTTAGCATTTCCACTAAGTCCTTGAGCTGTTTATCTCATTATACCATATGTTCATGTTGTTTCCATGTGATCCCTGCCTCTTTTGAGGATAATCAGTAAGGATGTTTTGTTAATCATGTAGTGCTCTATCCATCCATGTCTTTGTTTTAAATTATGGAGCACACTAGATTGAGTCAATCAAACTCTACTTTTGCTATTTCGTGAATCTGGGCAGATTGTCTACTTGTTAGCGATTTTGCCGAGGATGTTGTAGTTGATCCGTGCATGCTATGTTATTGTTCTTGCCATGTCTAGCTTTTATTTTGTGTATTCTTGATGGTTGTATGCTTAGATTGTCATGACTTGCTCTATAGTGAGTGCATCGAGCTCGTAAACATGCCTACTTGATATCTGTTTCAGCATGCTCCAGCTTTCACCAAGTCTGAGAACTGATTATGTTTTTGCCATGTTCACATACTTGCAAATGTATTTTCTGGTCCCTTTTCGCTCAAGGTCACTAAGGGACTTTTGTTAAGCTCTTTGAGTAGCTCCATGCCATGCTTTACTTTGCCATGTTCAGGTCCTGTAGCATATAGTTTTCATGCTCCAAAGAGTGCTATCTGATCTGAAATTCCAGACAAGTGTTAATTTCACCAAGTCTGAAATCTGTTCGCCAAATGCATTTTTGCCATGCTTGTTTGAACCTGTTAGTGTATGAATTGGCCGTAGCTCACTGTTCCAATTTTGTTAAGCATCATGAATGGATCCCTTCCATGTATTTTTATGCCATGTTTGGGTGCTGTAGCATGTTCATCTTGTTGCATCTAGTTGGCTACTTGCTGTAAATCGCAGAACGTGGTCATATTTGAATTGCTTGCCATTTCCAAACCGTAACTCCGATTCTGGCGTTCTTTATATCGTTTTCAAGCGATTTCACCTCACCTTTCCAGTGGCACACTTGGATTTCCATGCAGAAGCCAGATTCATGCATTCCTTGTCAAATCTTGCATATGCATCCCATATCGCATCCCGCATAGCATACCATCTTTGCATCATTTTGTTTGAGCCTTGCACGTGGTTGATTGTGCCCTTGTTGCTTGTTTGTATTGTTTGGGTACAGCCCGTTGAGTTTGCGTTCGAGGATCCAGTCAACTCTGACAACTTTGCAGGCAAGATGATCATACCCTCGAAATCACTACTATCTTTGCCTTGCTAGATGCTCGCTCTTTGGCTATGCCTATGCTACGATGCCTACCACTTTCTTATCATGCCCTCCCAAATTGCCATGTCAAACCTCTAACCCACCATGTCCTAGCAAACCGTTGATTGGCTATGTTACCGCTTTGCTCAGCCCCTCTTATAGCATTGCTAGTTGCAGGTGAAGATTGGAGACCGTTCCTTGTTGGGACATTATTTACTTGTTGGGATATCATTATATTTCCTTGTTATCTTAATGCATCTATATACTTGGTAAAGGGTGGAAGGCTCGGCCTCTCGCCTAGTGTTTTGTTCCACTCTTGCCGCCCTAGTTTCCGTCATATCGGTGTTATGTTCCCGGATTTTTGCGTTCCTTACGCGGTTGGGTGATAATGGGAACCCCTTGATAGTTCGCCTTGATTAAAGCTTTTCCAGCAATGCCCAACCTTGGTTTTACCATTTTCCACCTAGCCTCTTTTCCCTTGGGTTTCCGGAGCCTGAGGGTCATCTTATTTTAAACCCCCCGGGCCAGTGCTCCTATGAGTGTTGGTCCACCTCGTCAGCCGCTGGTGGCCACTAGGGGCAACTCTGGGCTGGCCTACCGGAAGTTTAGACAATCTGAGTGTGCCCTGAGAACGAGATATGTGCAGCTCCTATCGGGATTTGTCGGCACATTCGGGCGGTGTTGCTGGATTGCTTTTAACTTGTCGAAGTGTCTTGTGGAACCGGGATACCGAGTCTGATCGGAATGTCTCGGGAGGAGGTCTATTCATTCGTTGACCGTGAGAGCTTGTCATGGGCTAAGTTGGGACTCCCCTGCAGGGATTTGAACTTTCGAAAGACGTGCCCGTGGTTATGGGCGGATGGGAATTTGTTAATGTCCGGTTGTAGATAACTTGAACCTTAACTTAATTAAAATGAATCAACTGTGTGAGTTACCGTGATGGTCTCTTCTCGGCGGAGTCCGGGAAGCGAACACGGTGTTGGAGTAATGCTTGCCGCATGTTGCTCTCTAGTTTCTCGTTCACGCTTTGCCTCCTCTTCTCGCTCTCTTTTGCGAACAGGTTAGCCACCATATATGCTAGTCGCTTGCTGCAGCTCCACATATATTACCTTGCCTTACCTATAAGCTTAAATAGTCTTAATCGCGAGGGTGCGAGATTGCTGAGTCCCTGTGGCTCACAGATTACTTCCAAACGAGATGCATGGCCTGATGATTCCGTTCCAGATAACGCGCTTGAGCTCAAGTGGGAGTTCGACGAGGACTCACGCCGTTATTACGTGTCTTTCCCTGATGATCAGTAGTGGTGCCCAGTTGGGGGTGATCGGGACCGTGTCGCATGTTGGGTTTATCTTTCATTTTGGCGCCGTAGTCGGGCCATGAGTGTTTGGTTGATGTAATGCTATTTATGTACTTTGTTTGACGTGGCGAGTGTAAGCCAACTATGTATCTCCCCTTTTATTATCTATATTACATGGGATGTTGTGAAGATTGCCTAACTTGCGACATTACTTTCAATGTAGTTATGCCTCTAAGTCGTGCCTCGACATGTGGGAGCTATAGCCGCATTGAGGGCGTTACAGAGGCTCTAGACCAAGTCCTCAAAAGAAGCATGTCGCCTTTCAAGTACCATCCTCTAAGGATGAAGATGATGATGAAGAACTTGCTAAAATCATCAAAGACATGCAGCACAAGGCCGCGAGAGCCAAAGGCAGTAACGTGCCATTGATGCTGGATCCAAAGTTGATCCTCGACTTCATCGACTTGTGGCACAAGGACCGCAACACACCTTTGTCAGAGATGAACCTCACTCCTGGTCAAAGTCATGTGCTGACTGCCTTCATTGACGAAGTGAAATGGAAGTTCGAGAAGGACAGGCAGCTGAAGAAGGCGCAATACAAGAAGGAGCGCCTTCTGAAGAAAAACATTGTGAAAATGACCACTCATGAACTCATTACTGCTCAGACCGAGATCAAAAACCTCAGTGGTGAATTTGACATGTACCGTGTAGATTGGCTTGGAGCCAAAGTCAGATTTGTCAAGTTAACTAAACAGTTCACTACCAATGTTGCAGCTCCAACGCAAGAAGAAATTCCTCAGGCTAAAGCATCTGCTCAGCCTACTGAAGAAAATGCCAGCACCGCTGATGATAATCAAGGTGCTGAAGAAAATTCTTGTAGTAGGGATGATGACTGCATTCCATCCGCTGATGAAACTGCCAGAGCAACCACTAGTGTTGCGAATGAAGAAATTGCCAGGACAGCTGAAACTTCAACTATTGTGCCTGAAGAAACTGCTTATACCAGGGAAATTGCATCAGTTGTGCCTGAAGAAACGGAACCAATTTCCTCTGCTCCTCCTGCACCTACACCAAGTCCAATTCTTCCTTCTGCATCAGAAGCGAAGAAGACCAAGGCTGTGGAGCGTGCATCTGTGAAGAAAAGGAAAACATCAATTTCATCAGACCCTTTAGCTCCAAGGAAGATGAAGAAATTGACCAGCTCGTTTGAAAATCCGATTGATGCTGTTCCAGTCTTAAGCATGCCATCAAATGAACTCGTTCCTTTTGATGAAGAATACGTGATCCCAAGCGGGTCCGATGATGACATTCCTTCTGCTTCTTCTTCAGAGCAGTTGGATGAAGAAATTGAGTAGGTGAAATGCCTTCAACCCCAGTTGTTTCATCGCCCTTGCCTCAGTTTACTGATGAAGAGGTCAACGTTGAAGAAATGAGTTGAGAAGATGAGGATGTGTACATTGGGTGTACAACGCCAGTTCTGAATGATGACTTTTGGGAAAGTCAGCAACCCCAATTCTCCGTTGTTCACTCCTCTGCTACAAATTCCTCAGTCCCCAGTGACTACTGAAGTTCAAATGGGTTCTGAAGAACCATGCCCCGCTCCATCTATCCCTGAAGAAATTCCAGCCACTAGTGCTGATGACATTGTTGTTGAACAATTGAAGACCCAGGCTGCCACTGAAGAAGAAACTGAAATTCCTCAGCATGCGGATCCTGAGATTGCGATTCCTGAGGTTGTGATGCAATTGACTGACACTCCTCACCCCAAGCCCAAGGATCCTTTCTCAAAGAAGCAAAAATTCAAAGCTGATGACTTCTTCCACGAGCATGTATTCTTCACGGACTACAACCGCTATGACTCTGCTCACCTTAGAAGGAAGCGCTTCTGCACTGCCAGCAAAGCAAACTTCTATTCTTCGCTGCTTTTAAACAAAGACAAATTGTTCGACCATGAGCATACTCCTCACATGGACATGGAATCACTGCCCTGCTTCACGCCGGTCCTCAGTGTTCTTCATGACGCTGGGCTGCTCAACTTTTGCACTGATATTGTTGATTGGAATGAAGAGCTAATTCTTCAGTTCTATGCAACGATGTACATCACAGGAGAAGCTGAAGATGTGAACACTTGGGTATTGGATTGGATAATAGAGAACACACATTTCAAAGCACCAGCCTCTAAATTACTTCATGCCGTGCCTGTCAGTCCTCCCCTTGAAGGCGCTCGTTGCATCTATCATGAACCTGAACTTACCGCTCACAAGTGTTGATGAAGCCACTGAAGCCCGGTCAAACTCCAAGGGCCAAATTCCTCGTGTAGGAATTGATGTTTGTGCCTAGAACTGTCTATCGCATTCTGACGAAGACATTGAGTCCAATCAAAGGCCACGATTCAAATGATGAAGAAGTTGTTGGCATCATGAAGAATCTGCTCTTCAATATCATACATGGCATTCCTATCAACTACCATGATTTCTTCATTTGAGTTGAAGCCTTATGCTCCTTGGATTATGAGATTCCTCAGAACAAGGTCTTCACTCAACTACAAGGCTGATTTTTAGAATCATGTCAGTTACTTGCCCCCCATTGAAGTCCTCAAGTGGACATTTTCCTCGTCTGATGAAAAGGGCAAGGCTACTCCAATTATTAATGAAGGCATTCATCCACTGGATGGTCTATTCCGCAAAGCTGCATCCTACTCCACCAATGATGACTCTGTCACTCATGACTCTGCCACAAATGATTCTAAGCAAAATCCTCAAGGCACAGCTCTAAGGGTGATGAATGATCGTGAGCTTCTCCTTAGTCTTCACCAGAAGGTCGATCGCAACCGCAAATGGGTAAAGCGTCAGTTTGGTTCAATTCTTCACAACATGACTGCTACACACAATGCAGTGAAGAAAAATCATTACTACCTCCATGAAGTCTTCGGTCACACCAGGGCTGTTCTATCGCATATGTATGGTGAGGATGATCTGACGCAAATGGGTTTCAAGAAGGACTTTGAATGATCTCAGCCGCCATTGACGAAGAAATTCAAGAAGACCAAAGTTCCTTCCTTGGTAGCCAGTTCATATTCTTCATCACACGCGATTGATGAACGTGAAGGCTTGGACGACACTGCGATAGACCCTACTTCAACAACCGACCCCAACAATGATGATGCTCCTTCATTGACTCAGTGATGATATTCCTCAGGGGCTTTAGTCCTCATTTTTTGTCCCTTTTTGTCATTCGATGACAAAGGGGGAGTAATTTGAGTTAGTATTCAAGTGGGTCTACTTATATGGGCATTTTTCTTCTTCTAAGTTACAACTCTCGTTCTTTTGAAGACTTTGTTGGATCGAGTTGTAAACTTAAACCCGATGGTGGTCTGATACTTTTGTTGTGTTCTTCTGCATGCTTATTCCTCATATATGTTATTGCACGCATGCTGAATTATATCAGTCACCATATTTCATCATGCATTTCAAATTCTTCATATTAAATGTTAAATGCGTGCATGAATTACAAGATATAGGGGGAGATCTCCATGATTCTACTCTTCAAGTGTGCCTTGCTTCAAAAGCTAATTCCTCACGATGCACATCTTCAGGGGGAGTTCTTCTATATCTTGCAATCAAATTCCTCAATATCAGTATTTACACTTCATATGTTTATCCCCATTGAAAACTTAACCTATATTGTCATCAATCACCAAAAAGGGGGAGATTGTAAGTGCATCTAGTGCCCCTTAGTGATTTTGGTGTATTGAAGACTTATAGGTTAAGGGACTGATGTGTTTGTGAGTGTACACAGGTCTATAAGTCTATGAGGATTTTGATATTTACAGAGAAAGTCGACCTCTAAAAATGAAGTTCTTCGACTAAAGACTTTGGGTTTCTGAAGACTTTGAAAGTGAAGAAATTGGTGTGACCATGAAAACTTGGTATTCATTCGAGGAACATGAAGAGTGAAGACTTTTGTTTTCATATTTTCTTTTTCTCTTTCTTGAGTCATAGGAAACACCGTACTGTTAAAGGGGGTCGAGGAAATACTAAGGAAAAGTTTCCAAGTGATGCTCAACTCAATGTCCTACAACTACCAATCCCTTCGAGTGAAGCCATTGGAAATATCATGCAGTTCAGTCAACTTCTTCAGTGACAGGGACAAAGTTCTTCTGGTCTCTGAGGAATTTGTTCTCACTGAGGAGTTAGGAATTCGCCAGTGCGGACTGCCTACAAGTGAGGAACATGATAGGCCTGAGGAATTTGATAGTCAAATTTCCGACCGTTCCTGTGCTACACGCCAGCTGTCCGAAATATCCTTCCACCTAATGGTCATATCATTGAAGGGCATTTATGTCTTATAGTGTTGGGATACTCCCTAGGCTATAAATAGCCGCCCCCTACAACCACTAGCTAGTTGGCTGCTCCGAGAGAAACTGATACTTGTCATTTGAGAGCATCCCATCCTCCGAGGACTTTGAGCGAAAATCAAGTGAAGAAAACCCAAACCCAAACACCTACGAACCCAAAGTGATTGAGCATCACTGACGAAATTGATCCTACGTGGATCCGATGCTTGTTACCTTCGAAGATTGTGCATCTTCCAGATGGTTAGGCATCATGGTCTAGAGCATCCAAGAGGAAATTGTGGATCGTCGAGCGACCGAGTCTGTGAAGGTTTGGAAGTCACTTGAAGACTTACAACGAGTGATTGGGCAAGGTCGGTGTGACCTTAGCTCAAGGGGAATACAGTGAGGACTAAGTGTCCTGAGCTGCGTGTTCAGGACTGGGTGTCCGGGACTGTGTGTCCTTAGGTTTGAATACATAGCCGCCCTAACCAGACGTATAATTGTCACAACAGTTGGAACTGGTCTACCAAATCATTGTCTTCACTGAGAGAACTAGTTCTATTTCCTCAATCCTTTCATATCCTCATTTCTGTGTTATGTGCTTGTTCATATCTGTTTACAGACTTTGACTGAAGACTTTCTCAATTTCCTCAGTTCAATTTCTTCAGTCTGTTTGTCTTCATCCTGTTTTATCCTGTGTTTACGCTTTCTGTACTATGTGCTTGTTTTTATTTCATCATGAAGACCATACTTATATTCTGTTATGTTTACATCTGAGTACTTATTCCGCTGCATGTAGTTCTTCTCTTAGGAATTTCCTCACCCTGAAATTCCTCAGTGAACAATTCATAAAAATCGCCTATTCACCCCCCTCTTGTCGACTTAATGCACTTTCATGTGGGCATGGCTGCGGCCCGGTGGATGTCTTCGGAAATAGTCTTGCCGGGGCCCCGACAAGGGTCTTGCCGCGGTGTCATGGGCGTCCCCGGCAATGGTCTTGCCGGGGGGTCTCGTGGGTATCCTCGGCAAGGATCTTGCCGAGGATCTTCGTCTTTTGATTCTCATCTAGTATTGTATGTTCTTGGTCTTCACAAAGATCTGCATGCCACCATGGAGGCGCCTCCCAAGCTTTGGTTCCAATGTGGCTGAGGGCGTTGGAACTCTTAGGATCAAGGGTGGCAGCCCTGCTGGAGTTGCGCGAGTTACCCCGACAAGGTTCTTGCCGGGGATGCGAAGGCCGCCCTAGCAAGGGCCTTGCTGGGGGAGTTCACCTCGCCCTTCTGCTCTTCCTGCTTTTGGTCTTGAGCACGGCTTTGGTAACCTTGGCTTCTTCTGCCCCGCCAAGTGTGGCCACGGGCGTGGGGCTGCGACTGCTCGCACACAAGTAAAGGGGTACAAAAAGGGACCCCTACTTTTGTACATAGACACCTCGTGTCTCTTGTTCTTTGGGTCCGTCGAGCTAGGCCGTGAGATCATCAAGCGAGCGAGCTAGGAAGAGAGTGTTCTTCGTGCGCACCCCAGAGTTCAAACCTCACAAGGGTTTGCCAGAACCCGTAATGCGACATTTGGCATGCCAGGTAGGGGTGCGTTGAAGCCTTCCTTCCGTCGATCGACGCACCACTGCTCCACCACATCCATGGCTGACACTAGCCGGGCCCATGCTGAGCGACGGGCCGCCCTTGCCGCTCACGTCGCCCAGACGGTGCCTGTCGGTGGACCTCCCTGTCACTCTCCATCACCCGCTGCCAATGTTGCCAATGTCCCGGCGGGAAACGAGCAGCAAGCTTCGTCGCTGCTCCCCTCTGTGCGGCGGGACAGATGCACCGCCACCCCCTTGCCGACTCCGACTAGCTCATCGTCCACGCTCGTCCCCCACCCACATAAGCACAGGCCGCACTGCACATGGCGCACGAGCTCCTATGTTACCGCCCCGTCGACGACCTCTACGAAGACTGGCTGGACCGCATCGCCGAGATCGTCAGCGCCGCTGGGGGATATCCCGCGCCGTCTCTCTCACTGCCTCGTCCACCCCCTGCTGCGGGCGACGTAGCCCATGGAGCCCCTCCGCCACCTCTACATTAGGACGTCGCCCTCGCAACAAGATGTGCGGCCCCACGGCGCGACCCACCGCGCAGGGCGCCCGCGCGTGAAGAAAGCAGTTGCCAGGAAGTCCCGCGGCCATGAGAAGATGCTCCTACACTCCCCGCACCACCAGGTCAAGATTGCGTGCTGCCTGCAGCGGCGGCACGTGGGTACTGAGACCAGGCTCCACCCCCATGACGGGCTCCAGTGACCACGACAGTTTGCCGCGACTTCACCCCAAGCTGTGCAACATTGTCTGGCCCAGCAAGTTCAAGCCCGAGCTACCTTCGCTCTACGACGGCACCCCCGACCCCGCTGAGTTCTTTTAGCTCTACGAGCTGAGCATCAAGGCAGCCAATGGAGACGAGAAAGTTATGGCGAACTGGTTTCCCATGGCTCCCAAAGATGGCACATGCTCGTGGCTCTTGAACCTGCCCGCGGGATCGATCTCCTCCTGGGGAGAGATGCACGAGCGCTTTGTCGCCAACTTCCAAGGCACGCGCGACCACCCGCCTGCCGCTGGTGACCTGCGGCGCATCAAGCAACAGCCAGGGGAGACCCTGCAGAAGTACATCCAGTGTTTCAATAGCGTTCGCCTCAAGATACCCAAGGTGACGGACGAGGCCATCATCTCGGCATTTTCCGACGGCGTCCATGATGTCAATATGAAGGAGGAGCTCGCCATACACGAGGATCTGTGCGCAGCTATGGAGACGTTCAACATGGAGACCAAGTGCGCGACAGTTGAGGAGCGATGCCTCTCCCTTCTCGAGCTTCCAGCCGCCGACCCGGAAGATAAGAAGGCCAAGACCAAGGACGTGAAGCACAAGGGGGTTGCCGTCCTCGTGGTGGAGCCAGACATGAATCGCGGCTGCGACCACCCCGATTCATCCAAGGCCAACCTCCCGTTCTGCACCTTCCACATCGTGCACAACCACAACACCAACGACTGTCAGGAGCTCAGGGCCATCCGTGACGGGCGCTTCGGTCGATGCCCTGAGCGCAACGACCGAGGCTAGGGCCGTGGAGGAGGCCGAAGTGGAGGACGCTGGGACGACCACGGCCCACGCCAGGAGTGGCGCGACAGGCCTTGCGAGGACCCCTGGCTAGACCAACCTCACGAGTGCACCTAGAGGGACCAGCCTCGCGGGGACCGCCCTCAGGGCAACGCTGACCTCCCTCCGTGGCCGCCACCAACAAGGAGGAATGATGACCATCACCAGGACGAGGGGGCTAGGGGATTCCAGGAGCCTCGTGCCATCGCCTGCATCTTCGGCGGCGCTCAGGCCCCAGCCTCTCAGCGCATCTTCAAGCAGTTTGCTCGCAAGGTGAACACGGCCCTCCCCAGGTGATACGTCTCCAACATATCTATAATTTTTTATTGTTCCATGCTATTATATTATCAACCTTGGATGTTTTATATGCATTTATATGCGATTTTATATGATTTTTGGGACTAACCTATTAACCTAAAGCACACTGCCAGTTTCTATTTTTTCCTTGTTTTTGAGTATCGCGGAAAAGGAAAACCAAACGGAGTCCAATTGACTTGAAATTTCACGGAGATTGTTTTTTGGACAAGAAGAAGCCCACGGAGTACTGGGGATGGACCAGAGGAGTCCCGAGACCACCATGAGGGTCGGGGGCGCGTCCTACACCCCTGGGCGTGCCCCCCTATCTCGTGGACGCCTCGGGGACCCCTGACTTGTTCCTGACTCCAAGACCTCTTATATATACCCAAACTTTCAGAAAGAAACCTAGATCGGGAGTTCCTCTGCCGCAAGCCTCTGTAGCCACCGAAAACCAATCTAGACCCGTTCTGGCACCCTGTCGGAGGGGGGAATCCCTCTCCGGTGGCCATCTTCATCATCCCGGCGTGCCCCATGACGAGGAGGGAGTAGTTCACCGTCGGGGCCAAGGGTATGTACCAGTAGCTATGTGTTTGATCTCTCTCTCTCTAATGTTCTTGATTCGGCACCATCTTGATGTATTGCTAGCTTTGATATTATAGTTGGATGTTATGATGTTTATCTCCCTCTACTCTCTTGTGATGAACTGAGTTTTTCCCTTTGAACTTATCTTATCGGATTGAGTCTTTAAGGATTTCAGAACACTTGATGTATGTCTTGCATGTACTTATCTGTGGTGACAATGGGTTATCACGTGATCCACTTGATGTATGTTTTGGTGATCAATTTGCGAGTTCCGTGACCTCGTGAACTTATGAATAGGGGTTGGCACACGTTTTCGTCTTGACTCTTCGGTAGAAACTTTGGGGCACTCTTTGAAGTTCTTATGTTGGTTGAATAGATGAATCTGAGATTGTGTGATGCATTTCATATAATCATACCCACGGATACTTGAGGTGACATTGGAGTATCTAGGTGACATTAGGGTTTTGGTAGATTTGTGTCTTAAGGTGTTATTCTAGTACGAACTCTAGGATATATTGAACGGAAAGAATAGCTTTGTGTTATTTTACTACGGACTCTTGAATAGATCGATCAGAAAGGATAACTTTGAGGTGGTTTCGTACCCTACAATAATCTCTTCGTTTGTTCTCCGCTAGTGACTTTGGAGTGACTCTTTGTTGCATGTTGAGGGATTGTTATATGATCCAATATTATGTTATTATTGTTGAGAGAACTTGCACTAGTGAAAGTATGAACCCTAGGCCTTGTTTCCTAGCATTGCAATACCATTTTTGCTCACTTTTATCATTAGTTACCTTGTTGTTTTTATATTTTCAGATTACAAAAACCTATATCTATCATCCATATTGCACTTGTATCACCATCTTTTCGCCGAACTAGTGCACCTATACAATTTACCATTGTATTGGGTGTCTTGGGGACACAAGAGACTCTTTGTTATTTGGTTGAAGGGTTGTTTGAGAGAGACCATCTTGATCCTATGCCTCCCATGGATTGATAAACCTTAGGTCATCCACTTGAGGGAAATTTGCTACTGTCCTACAAACCTCTGCACTTGGAGGCCCCAACAATGTCTACGAGAAGAAGGTTGTGCAGTAGACATCAAGCTCTTTTCTGGCGCCGTTGCTGGGGAGGTTAGCACTTGAAGGTATATATTTAGATCTTGCAATCGAATCTTTTAGTTTCTTGTTTTATCACTAGTTTAGTTTATAAAAGAAAACTAAAAAATGGAATTGAGGTTACGGCATCTGCTTCATCTTTTTAATGTCTTTTGTGAAAATAAGGATTCCGATAATTGTGCCAAAGTGTTAGAAGAAGAATGTATTAAAATGTTTGGCACTAAATATTTGGATGATGAGCATAATTGCAATGTTGTTAGTATGAATTCTTTGAATACCCATGATGCTATTGATATCCAAAGCCACAAGCTTGGGGATGCTATGTTTGATGAAGATGATATTTTTTGTCCCCCAAGTTTTGATGTGCAAATTTATTATGATGAAAGCATGCCACCTATCTATGATGATTATTGTGATGACATGTATGTTATAAAGAATAATGATAACTATGAAACTGGTCATCATGATTTTAATTTTCAATTGGATTATGCCTCACATGATAGTTATTTTGTTGAGTTTGCTCCCACTATTATGAATGAGAAGATTTTTGCTTATGTGGAGAGTAGTAAATTTTATATGCTTGTGGATCATGAAAAGAATGCTTTGTGTGATGGTTATATTGTTGAACTCATTCATGATGCTACTACAAATTATTATGAGGGAAGAATATAAGCTTGTAGGAGTTGCAATAATATCAAGTTTCCTCTCTACATGTTGAAAATCTTGAAGTTTTGCTTACTTTACCTTCCTATGCAAGTTGATTCTTGTTATCATAAATTGTTTGCTCACAAAATCCCTATGCATAGGAAGTGGGTTAGACTTCAATTTTCTAGTAATATTCTTCATGATGCTGTCTTTATGTATCAATTCTTATCTTTTATGTGAGCATCATTGAAACCATCATGCCTAGCTAGGGGCGTTAAACGTTAGTGCTTCTTGGGAGGCAACCCAATTTTATTTTTGTTCTTTGCTTTTTGCTCATGTTTAGCAATAAATAATTCATCTAGCCTCTTTGTAGATGTGGTTTTATGTTTTAATTAGTGTTTGTGCCAAGTAGAACCTTTGGGAAGACTTGGGTGAAGTCTTTGCGATCTTGGTGTAAAAAACAGAAACTTTTACGCTCACAAGATTAGCTGCCATTTTTACTGGAGAGTGGGTTTAGGTTGATTCTTTTTGCAGATGAGTAATAGACAAATTCCTAAGGTCCACCAATTTTTTTCAGAATTTTTTGAGTGACAGAAGTATTCGAATGATACATATTACTACAGATTGTTCTGTTTTTGACAGATTATGTTTTCAATGCATAGTTTGCTTGTTTCTTAGTTTCTATGGCCTATATTGCTTAATATAAATTGTAGAAATGATATGGTACAGTAGGTATCATGTGAGAAAAAATTTAAATCTTGTATTAACAGTACCTAAGTGGTGATTTGCTTTCTTATACTAACGGAGCTTACGAGTTTTCTGTTAAGTTTTGTGTTGTGAAGTTTTCAAGTTTTGGGTAAAGTTTCGATGAACTACAGAATAAGGAGTGGCAAGAGCCTAAGCTTGGGGATGACCAAGGAACCCAAAGGAAATATTCAAGGACAACCAAAAGCCTAAGCTTGGGGATGCCCCGGAAGGCATCCCCTCTTTTGTCTTCGTTCACCGGTAACCTTACTTGGAGCTATATTTTTATTCACCACATGATATGTGTTTTGCTTGGAGCGTCATTTTATTTTATTTTGTTTTGCTTGCTGTTTGAATAATATACCAAGATCATAAATTCTTAAATGTTAGAGAGTATTCACATAGTTTCATAACTATTCGACTACTCATTGATCATCACTTATATCTTTCAGAGTAGTTTGTCGTTTGCTCTAGTGCTTCACTTATATCTTTTTAGAGCACGGTGGTGGTTTTATTTTGTAGAAATAGATGAATTCTCATGCTTCACTTATATTATTTCGGGAGTCCTAAACAACATGGTAATTTGCTTCGGTTATGAATTTAGTCCTAATATGATGGGCATCCAAGATGGGTATAATAAAAACTTTCATATATAAAGTGCGTTGAATACTATGAGAAGTTTGATACTTGATGATTGTTCTTGAGATATGAGGATGGTAATATTAGAGTCATGCTAGTGAGTAGATGTGAATTTGAGAGATACTTGTGTTAAATTCTGTGATTCTCGTAGCATGCACGTATGGTGAACTGTTGTGTGATGAAGTCGGAGCATGATTTATTTATTGAGTGGCGGTCGGGGACGAGCGATGGTCTTTTCCTACCAATCTATCCCCCTAGGAGCATGCGTGTAGTACTTCGTTTCGATAACTAATAGATTCTTGCAATAAGTATGTGAGTTCTTTATGACTAATGTCGAGTCCATGGATTATACGCACTCTCACCCTTCCACCATTGCTAGCCTCTCTAATACCGCGCACCTTTCGCGGGTATCATACACCCACCATATACCTTCCTCAAAACAGCCACCATACCTACCTATTATGGCATTTCCATATCCATTCTAAGATATATTGCCATGCAACTTTCCACCATTCCGTTTATTATGACACGCTTCATCATTGTCATATTGCTTTGCATGATCATGTAGTTGACATCGTATTTGTGGCAAAGCCACCGTTTATAATTCTTTCATACATGTCAGTCATGAGTCATTGCACATCCCGGTACACCGCTGGAGGCATTCATATAGAGTCATATTTTTTTCTAAGTATCGAGTTGTAATTCTTGAGTTGTAAGTAAATAAAAGTGTGATGGTCATCAATATTAGAGCATTGTCCCATGTGAAGAAGGGATGATGGAGACTATGATTACCCCACAAGTCGGGATGAGACTCCAGACGAAAAATAAAAAAGAAAAGAAAAAACAGGCCATAAAAAAATAGAAGGCCCAAAAAAAAGAAAAAAAAGAAAAAAAATTGAGAGAAAAAGAGAGAAGGGGCAATGCCACTATCCTTTTACCACACTTGTGCTTCAAAGTAGCACCACGATCTTCATGATAGAAAGTCTCCTATGTTGTCACTTTCATGTACTAGTGGGAATCTTTCATTATAGAACTTGGCTTGTATACTCCAATGATGGGCTTCCTAAAAATGCCCTAGGTCTTCATGAGCAAGCGAGTTGGATGCACACCCACTTAGTTTCTTTTTGAGCTTTCATACACTTATAGCTCTAGTGCATCCGTTGCATGTCAATCCCTACTCACTCACATTGATATCTATTGATGGGCATCTCCATAGCCCGTTGATACGCCTTGTTGATGTGAGACTATCTTCTCCTTTTTGTCTTCTCCACAACCACCATTCT
This sequence comes from Triticum aestivum, assembly GCF_018294505.1. Lineage (NCBI taxonomy): Eukaryota > Viridiplantae > Streptophyta > Magnoliopsida > Poales > Poaceae > Triticum > Triticum aestivum. Next base: position 341,663,269 of record NC_057812.1, on the reverse strand, counting down.
ATTCCACCTATAGTGCTATGTCCATGGCTCACACGCTCATGTATTGTGCGAAGATTGAAAAAGTTTGAGAACATCAAAAGTATGAAAAAATTGCTTGGCTTGTCATCGGGGTTGTTCATGATTTAAATATTTTGTGTGACGAAGATAGAGCACAGCCAGACTATATGATTTTGTAGGGATAGCTTTCTTTGGCCATGTTATTTTGAGAAAGACATGATTACATTGTTAGTATGCTTGAAGTATTATTATTTTTATGTCAATATTAAACTTTTTTCTTGAATCTTTCGGATCTGCATATTCTTGCCACAATAAAAAGAATTGCAAGGATAAATATGTAAGGTAGCATTCACATCAAAAATTCTATTTTTATCATTTACCTACTCGAGGATGAGCAGGAATTAAGCTTGGGGATGCTTGATACGTCTCCAACGTATCTATAATTTTTTATTGTTCCATGCTATTATATTATCAAACTTGGATGTTTTATATGCTTGGGGATGCTTTGCTATTATAGTTGGATCTTATGATGTTTCTCTCCCTCTACTCTCTATTGATGAATTGAGTTTTCCCTTTGAAGTTATCATATCGGATTGAGTCTTTAAGGATTTGAAAACACTTGATGTATGTCTTGCATGTGCTTATTTGTGGTGACAATGGGATATCACGTGATCCACTTGATGTATGTTTTGGTGATCAACTTGTGAGTTCCGTAACCTCGTGAACTTATGCATAGGGGTTGGCACACGTTTTTGTCTTGACTCTCCGGTAGAAACTTTGGGGCACTCTTTGAAGTTCTTGTGTTCGTTGAATAGATGATTCTGAGATTGTTTGATGCATATCGTATAATCATACCCATGGATACTTGAGGTGACATTGGAGTATCTAGGTAACATTAGGGCTTTGGTTGATTTGTGTCTTAAGGTTTTATTCTAGTATGAACTCTAGGATATATTGAACGGAAAGAATAGCTTGATGTTATTTTACTACGGACTCTTGAATAGATCGATCAGAAAGGATAACTTTGAGGTGGTTTCATACCCTACAATAAGCAGAATAGATCAGAAGTTTCGCCGCCGCAAGCCTCTGTAGCCACCAAAAACCAATTGGGACCTTGTTCCGGCAAACTATCGGAGGGGACTATCCATCAACGGTGGCCATCTTCATCATCCCGGCACTCTACATGACGAGGAGGGAGTAGTCCACCCTCGGGGCTGAGGGTATGTACCTGTAGCTATGTGTTTGATATCGCGAGCATTAGTATTATAGGTGGATCTTATGATGTTTCTCCCGCTCTACTCTCTTGTAATGGACTGAGTTTTCCCTGTCAAATGATCTTATCGGATTGAGTCTTATTGATTCGAGAACACTTGATGTATGTCTTGCATGTGCTTATCCGTGGTGACATTGGAATATTCACGTGATCCACTTGATGTATGTTTTGGTGATCAACTTGCAGGTTCCGCTCGTGAACTTATGCATAGTGGTTGGCACACGTTTTCGTCTTGACTCTCCGGTAGAAACTTTGGGGCACTCCTTGAAGTACTTTCTCTTGGTTGAATAGATGAATATGAGATTGTTTGATGTATATCGTATAATCATACCCACGGATACTTGAGGTGACATTGGAGTATCTAGGTGACATTAGAGTTTTGGTTGATATGTGTCTTAAGGTGTTATTCTAGTACGAACTCTTGAATAGATCGATCCGAAAGAATAACTTTGAGGTGGTTTCGTACCCTACAATATCTCTTCGTTTGTTCTCTGCTATTAGTGACTTCGGAGTGACTCTTTGTTTCATGTTGAGGGATAGTTATATGATCTAATATTATGTTATTATTGTTGAGAGAACTTGCACTAGTGAAAGTATGAACCCTAGGCCTTGTTTCCTAGCATTGCAATACCGTTTTAGCTCACTTTTATCATTAGTTGCCTTGCTGTTTTGATATTTCCAGATTACAAAAACCTATATCTATCATCCATATTGCACTTGTATTACCATCTGTTCCCCGAAGTAGGGCACCTATACAATTTACTATTGTATTGGGTGTGTTGGGGACACAAGATACTCTTTGTTATTTGGTTGCATGGTTTTTGAGAGAGACCATCTTCATCCTATGCCTCTCACGGATTGATAAACCTTAGGTCATCCACTTGAGGGAAATTTGCTACTATCCTACAAACCTCTGCACTTGGAGGCCCAACAACGTCTACAAGAAGAAGGTTGTGTAGTAGACATCACCAGGCTCGAGGCGACGCGCCCGCTCAGGTGGTCCAAGTACAGCATTACCTTCAGCTCATCCGACCAACTCAAGTGCGCGACAACTACTGGCGCCCTCCCGATGCTCTACTTGCCCATCATGAGCAACGTCCTCATCCCCAAGACCCTCATCGACGGCGGCGCAGGGCTCAATGTCTTTTCCGTCGAAACGTTCGACCGCCTCCAAGTGTCGTATGATCAGCTGCAGCCAACCAAGCCCTTCTCAGGGGTCACCGATGGCTCCACCACCCCGATAGGGCAGTTCCGCCTCCCTGTCACGTTCGACAAGCACGGCAACTACCGCACCGAGCTCATCAACTTCGACATCGCCCACATATGCATGTCGTACAATTCCATACTTGGGTATCTAGCCCTGGCCAAGTTTATGGCAGTAACTCATCACGGCTACAATGTCCTCAAGATGCCAGGAAGTTGCGGCGTGATACGTCTCCAACATATCTATAATTTATGAAGTATTCATGCTATTATATTATCTGTTTTGGATGTTTATGGGCTTTACTAAACATTTTTATATTATTTTTGGGACTAACCTATTAACTGAAGGCCCAGCCCAAATTGCAGTTGTCTTGCCTATTTAAGTATTTTGAAGAAAAGGAATATCAAACGGAGTCCAAACGGAACGAAACCTTCGGGAGAGTTATTTTGGGAACCAAAGCAATCCAGGAGACTTGGAGTAGACGTCAGGGAAGCTTCAAGGAAGCCACAAGGCAAGGAGGCATGCCCTACCCCCTAGGCGCGCCCCCACCCTCGTGGGCCCCTCATGGCTCCCCTGACCGATTTCTTTCGCCTATATATGTCCATAGACCATAAAAACATCAAAGAGTAGAATAGATCGGAAGTTCCGCCGCAGCAATCATCTGTAGCCACAAAAAACCAATCGGGACCCTATTCTAGCACCCTACCAGAGGGGGGAATCCCTCACGCGTTGTCGGTGTCAAAACTGGCGGATCTCGGGTAGGGGGTCCCGAACTGTGCGTCTAAGGTGGATGGTAACCGGAGGCAGGGGACACGATGTTTACCCAGGTTCGGGCCCTCTTGATGGAGGTAATACCCTGCGTCCTGCTTGATTGGTCTTGATAATATGAGTAGTACAAGAGTTGATCTACCACGAGATCGAAGAGGCTTAACCCTAGAAGCTAGCCTATGGTATGATTGTTGTTGGTCCTACGGACTAAACCCTTCGGTTTATATAGACACCGGGGGGGGCTAGGGTTACATAGAGTCGGTTACAAGGAAGGAGATCTACATATCCATACTGCCAAGCTTGCCTTCCACGCCAAGGAGAGTCCCATCCGGACACGGGACGAAGTCTTCAATATCATATCTTCATAGTCCAACAGTCCGGCCAAAGGATATAGTCCAGCTGTCCGGATACCCCCTAATCCAGGACTCCCTCAATAGCCCCCGAACCAGGCTTCAATGACAATGAGTTCGGCGTGTATATTGTCTTCGGCATTGCAAGGCGGGTTCTTCTTCAAACTCTGAGTGCCTGCTAAATAGTGTCCGGCTTCTCGTAAACATTGCGCTTCTTGGCTTCTGCGTCCAATAATGGCCACCTTCCATGTGTCAAGCAAATGTGAGGAGCCAGGGTGTTTTTACATTTACCACCCCATCTATGTGAATGAACTCTCTATTAAAGAGACGAGGATCCTCAGATCCAAACTACACCATCCTCCCTCAGCGAGCATTCATCAGAGCGCGCCCAAAAAAATCCACCCCAACATGGTCGGCCAGCGCAGGTCCTCCTCTCGCTCCCGCAGCCCCATGCCCGGGGATTGGGAGAAGTGTTCCGTCCCACACAGCCAATTAGTGAAGCTACAGACCCAGGGATTCCTCCCTCCAGCGTATATGGTCCCGGTTCGAGCCAGACTCGCCATCTATAATGGCGGGGAGAAGGCAGAGAGCTTTCCCAACCCCTCTAAGGGAGAGCGGGTATGCCTTGTCCCTTATTTGTTAAGGGGACTCGGATTTCCAATCCATCCATTTCTCCGAGGTCTCCTGGAGTTCTATGGCCTCCAGTTGCACGACCTCACCCCAACCTCCATACTGCACATCGCTGGTTACGTAGCCCTTTGCGAGCCGTTTCTGGGTTGCGAAGCTCATTTCGTGCTGTGGAAGAAGTTGTTTTGCCTTGTGCCCCGTACACAGAGGGGATCAATATATCAAGTGGGCGGAGCCGAAGTATGGCACATCGCAGGGACCGGATACCTGTCCGGTACCCCGAAAAAGACGTTCGAGGACTAGCCTTCGAAGTGGTTTTATATGGAGGATGTTCCTCTCCCGGATCCTATCCGGTTTGGTCTTCCCAAGTTTGACAACGCCCCTATGAAGAAACGCCTAAGCTGGCGCCCACGGAGCCCATAGGAGGAAGATGATAGAGACGTATTTTATCTGATGGGCCGGATAAAGTTGTTGGCCAAATCAGGACTGACCATAACTGAGGTTATGGCAATATGCATTATGCGGGGGGGGGGGGCACCCCATGTGGGACTTCAACGGGGAAGATGATGCCACTCACTGCAGGCGCAAGGGACCGGACTCAGTTGCTGCTCTAGCAAAAATTCTATCCGACCTGTATAAGGGGGAAGAAGAGGAGTTCCTCCGTATCAAGCCACGGGATGGATTCTCCATGAACAACCCTCGAAGCTGGGTGAACTTCCGCTCTTTTTACTTCCATCCAATCCTTGTTTTCGTGATAAATATTTACTTTGCCGTTTCATCGCAGGAACTGTGTTAGGCGGTAGGGGAGATCAATAGCCCACCTACACAACCGAAGGATCCTGAACGGGTCCTCGACCCCGGCCTCAAAGAGGATCCGGACATATTCGTGGAGCTGATTGATAGGATTTTCTATCAGCTAAGTTGTGATAACGCCATGGTGGCCATTATAGCCGACTACCCTGGGCTACTCCCAGCCTCGCAGGTAAATGAGACCGGAGTCACAACCTTTGAAAAGGATTTCCTTGTATGCACTTCACCTACCGTATACGAACGATGTTTTATAGGGAAGGCCCTCGGGACGCCATGCCGAGCCCGCGGCAACTCGCCAACAAGGGCTTTCAAAGCCGGACAGGCTAAAAAGGAGGGCGGTCCGGACGGAGACGCTGGCATAGAGGTATGATGCAACACCTCACTCCGTGGTTGTCGTCTTTTAAAAACATAATAACACCCGTGTTTCCTAGAAGGAAGAACGCTCGCCGGACAATATCCGGAGAGGTCGCCGATCACGCCTCTACCAGTCAGGCTCCAGGGCTGGACACAGAGGCGGAAGCTAACACGAGGCACACGCCGGATGCTCCTTCTATAGAGGATGCGGATAAGATATCCGCTACGAATTCCGAAGTGGAGAGCGCCATGAATCACAGGCGACGCCGAGCAGTACTCCGTGACGCTTGTTTCTCCCGAGAGGCGTATGATGCCTTCAGCTCAGGAGATGCGTACATCCGTGCTACTCAAAATGGTCTAGCCAGAGCCACGGACAAGTATGTAAAGGATGTACGCGTAAGAAAATTTGATGAGTATATATATATCAGTAGCCCCTGAGACTTGAAACAGTTGGCACAATTAATTTAAGGATCATTTATTGTGCAGGTTCTTATAGAGAAGAATACTCGACTGTCACAGGAGCTGGAGGAATGCAAGACCCAACTTCGGGCTGCCGTTGCCGCATTGAAGGAACCTGAAAAGTCCCCAGCTGGTAACATTTGTTTCAAAGAATGATATGTACCATATAGTGTGCGGCATGGCTGCAGATCTAACAATAGATATTGCAGATGACTCCGGAGAGAATCCGGAGGACCAGCATGTCGTACGACAGCTAAAGGCTAGCGAACGCATGCTGACTAATGTTAGGAGGGAGAAAAACAATCTCCAAGATGCCAATACCAAGATGAGTGTGGAACTGAAAGATGTTCGAGCCCAGATTGCGGACTCCGAGAAGGAGAATAAGCAGCTTCGACGCGGCATTTTCAGTAAGTGCTTGAACGAACCCTTAAAAGGGTGCGGCAGAGAAGCCGGCTAACAGAGTTATGTCTGCAGGTATGCTGACGGGTCGTCCCGCTGTCGGAGTAATGGGCCACGGGTAGGCCAACCCGAGCCCCAGAACCTTTCAAGACATCAGGGCAGGCTGCGCCCCTCAAGACCCCAGGGCGAAGAGCCGCCTTCTAAGGAGCCGACGACAAGACGGCCGACTGCCCACTCAAGGCCGAGTCCTAGGGACGACTTTAGGGTAAGCCGACTCCTGACCTGCGACTTCCAGAGAAGCCGGCTTTGGGGAGTCGGCCAGCGACTCCAACAAACCCCATGACCTCATCAAGAGGGACGGGGCAGGGGAGTGGCTACAGTGAAGCCCACTCCCGCCCCTTACCAAGGGCAGGCATGGCCACATCACGTCGTACCCCGGAAGATCTCCGTGCGGCGTGGCACTGTTGCCATACCGGCCCTGACATCAGCACCATAGGATCGAATACTACACCCACGATGGCTTGTTTGTACGGCCCAGAGGCAGAGGGTCCCACCAGTTAGTGAGACCCCAGGAAACGGCAGGAGGACCACCAGTCGGACCCGTTGGGAGCCGGCCCTGGGGAGTCGGCCGAGCCCTCCCCCAGGGCCCACGCGCCATTAATCAAGATGTGATGGAGAGTGGCAATAGTGATCGCCCGCCAGGCGGCGGGCTGTTGCCACGACCCCATGATCAAGCCCGCGTCATCAGAAGCACGGCTACAGTAATCAGCAGTCGGCAAGACCCACCCGCGGCGGACGCGGCCTGTCGGCTCCGTACCAGGCCAGTCGGCGGGGCCCACCAGTCGGCGGGCCCCAGCAGTCGACGGAGAAGACGGAGGCCGGAGGTGCTGATGGCTGGGCCCGCGTCCAGCCGGATTACCATTGTACCCCTGGGGGGTAGGCCTATATAAACCCCCCAGGGCACCCATGCAAAGGGTTGGAACCCATTAGCTCTAGACCAGATCATATAGGAGGGAGAGAGCTAGCCTTGCCCTCTCCTACCTCCAGGAAACAGCTCAAGGAGCAACCATGTAAACACTTTGCCATAGTGATCATGCGGAGACCCCGCAGAGCAGTAGTAGGGGTATTATCTCCCGGAGAGCCCTGAAGCTGGGTAAGATTCACCGGCGTGCATGTCTTCGCCTCATCCCGTTTCCAGGCACCGGCGACGTTCTACTCGCCCCCACCATGATAAGCCATCCTTTGGCATATGTCGCACCCAACCCCCGACATTTGGCGCCCACCGTGGGGCCTGGTGCACCACCGTCCGGAGAGCTGTTCTGGACGGGAACCCCTTTCCTCCCTAGCAAGCGCAGCCAGCCAGGCACGCCAGACGGAGTTTGCGCCGACGCGCTGCGCAGCATTGAGATCGCCTGCGCAGCCAGCTGCCTGGCCGAACTTGTCGGCGAGGTTCGCCTCTCCGACGAACCTGCATCCAACGCAGGCACGGGCGGCTCCGAGAGCCTCCTCGCGGGCCTCCTCGATCAACTCCACGTTTCCGGCGAGCCTGCCGTAGACTTGGAGTCTGTAGGCTCCACCGACCCGATGCTAGTCGACTCCGACACCGCGTCGCTCGACGCGTTCCCCACTATGTGGTGGTCTACGACGAACCTCTCCCTCGCGCGGAGAGCGACGGAAGCACCGTCACCGAGGTGTTCGTCATCAGTCATGACGAGCTCCCCGGCGGAGGAGCGCACAACTCACTCGGCGCAACGCTACAAGACCTAACTGCGCCCATTCCGAAAGACGCTGACGCAGAGACATTGGAGGCGCGCCGCCTTCAGCTCGTCGAAGGCGCGAAGAAGCTGGCCAGCATGAGACGCTTGTCAGAAGCCTACCAGCGGGAGATGGATCATGCCGTTGGCGGCTCGCCAGCCCCGGCAGGGCCCAACCGCCTTGGCGCGGTCAAGCAGCGCGGCGTATCCGTCGCCAACCTGTTTGGGGCCAGCCGCCCTGTGTATGCTACACCAGTGGAGAACACCTGAGCCACCCAGGCAGCGACAGACGAGCTGGACAATTTCGAGGGCGAAGAATGCCGCCTGATGATGGAGCGAGTCCAACGTCTCCTCGACGCGGTTGCCGCGTAGAACGAGGCCGGCTGCCACATGGGACAGAGATCCCCGTTAGCTTAGTGTATGGGCAAGTAGAATTTGCCAGAAAGTATTCCCAACAGGATTGTAAGCTAGACAGCCTCTTGGATGGTATAGAGGAGGAATTTAGTCAGTCTACATGACTATGTAATTAAAGTGACATGTATAATGCCTTCTAGCCGGATTGTAAATCATTTGTCATGGCAGACCTTTTCGCTTCAACATCGGGACCTGATAGTCCGGAGTGTATCCGAATACTCGCTCAGTTGTATAAGAACCGCGGTATGCGTGGAAACCAGGCGTAGGGATCATTAGTGCTTGAACAGACAAGTACCCAACTAGTTATGTTATATTACATGGGTAGTAAGAGACATCTTCTAGGGAGAATAGTTCTGTTAAGGGTTCCTTTCCCAGGGTACGCATGCCCTAATGTGCATGTCCGGACTGCGAGAGGAGACGCAGGCGAAAACATCTAGGGGCATATATGGAAAATAAATAAAAATCATCTTTTGTTCACCGACCGAATATTCCCTTAAGAACACAAGCTTTTGGCTTCACCCAGTCTGTGGTACACATCCGGCTGACCTGGCAGTAACAATCGCAGAGATGCTCCCCTTATGCCCTAGCTGAATTAACGGGAACATAGGGCATAAATACAAGAGCCGGGTAACCCAGCTTGGCTAAAACTTAAGTCATATCGATGCATATAATGGCGAAGAAAAGTTACATGCGGAAGAATAACACATGTGTGGGGCATGAAGCCCAGATAAATAATAAGCTTCTGTGTAAGAAGCCCCCAGGTATAATGAGCGCGGTAAGCGCGTCAATAGTGTGCAAGCAAGGCACAAGTTGGCCCTTGAAGGCCTTGAGAAAGAATAAAAGAAAGAAAGAGGGAAAATACAGATAATGTATATGCAAAAAATGGACAGAGGAAGGAGATGAACATAGAGTCCGGCACTAGGCGTAAAATCTTCGGAGACTGGCTGAGTTCCATGGGTTCGGCTCAAGTCAATTATTTGATGCATCCCGCAGGCAGTACGTCCACCGGTCAAAACTTGGTCAATAATGAAGGGACCTTCCCATTTGGGCACGAGCTTGGTCTTTTTCTTCTCCGGCAGGCATAGAACTAACTCGCCAACGTTATAATTTTTGGCCCGTACTTCTCTGCTTTGGTATCTGCGAGCCTGTTGCTGATAGAATGCGGAACGGGCTTTTTCCACGTCGCGCTCCTCCTCCAGGGTGTCCAGACTGTCCTGCCGGTCGAGCTCGGCTTCTCTTTCTTAGTACATGCGCACTCGAGGTGAGTCATGAATTATGTCGCAGGGCAGAACCGCCTCTGTGCCATACACCATAAAGAAGGGTGTGTGTCCGGTAGTACGATTCGGCGTGGTCCGCAGCCCCCAGAGTATGGAGTCTAGCTCCTCTACCCAGTGCGTGTTAGACTCCTTTAAGGACCGCACTAATCTGGGTTTGATGCCGCTCATGATAAGACCATCTGCTCGCTCAACTTGGCCATTGGTTTGTGGGTGATAGACAGAAGCATAATCGAGCTTGATGCCCATGTTGCTGCACTAGAGTTTTACCTCGTCGGCCGTGAAGTTCGTGCCATTGTCAGTGATGATGCTGTGGGGGAAGCCATAACAGTGTACAACCCCAAATATGAAGTCTATCACCGGTCCGGATTCGGCCATTTTAATAGGTTTGGCTTCTATCCATTTGGTGAATTTATCCACCATGACCAGTAAGTATTTTTTTCTTATGGGTTCCCCCTTTAAGGGGTCCAACCATGTCAAGCCCCTAGACCGCGAAGGGCCGGGTAATGGGGATTGTTTGGATGGCGATGGGTGGCATGTGGCTTTGGTTTGCAAAAAGCTGGCAACCGACGCAGCGTTTGACCAAGTCCTGTGCGTCTGCCCGGGCCGTCGACCAATAAAAACCTGTACGGAAGGCCTTGCTTACAAGGGCCCGGGCTGCAGCGTGGTGGCCACTGAGTTCGGCGTGAATTTCTGCCAAAAGCTTCCGCCCTTCCTCTTCGGAGATGCACCTTTGAAGGACTCCGGTAGTTCTTTTTTATACAGCTCTCCCTCGTGGACCCTGTAGGCTTTAGATCGCCGCACTATGCAGCGTGCCTCATTTTGGTCCTCGGGAAGTTCCTGCCTAGTTAGGTAGGCCAGGAATGGTTCTGTCCACGGGGCGATGATGGCCATTATTACGTGGGCTGAAGGTGTTATTTCGGTGGTAGAGCCTCCGATTATGTCAGAGTGTTCGGTATCGGGCATTTTGGCCGGGTCCGGACTATTGTTACCGGTGTCCCCTTCCCATACCACGGTTGGCTTAAACAACCTCTCCAAAAAGATGTTGGGGGGACCGCATCGCGTTTTGCGCCGATGCGGGCGAGGATATCCGCCGCCTGATTGTTTTCCCGAGCCACATGGTGAAATTCGAGCCCCTCGAACCGAGCTGACATCTTTAGGACGACGTTGCGATAGGCCGCCATCTTCGGATCCTTGGCATCGAAGTCTCCATTTATTTGGGATATTGCGAGGTTCGAATCCCCACGCACCTCCAGGCGTTGAATGCCCATGGAAACTGCCATCCGAAGACCATGTAACAGGGCTTCGTATTCGGCTGCGTTGTTGGAGTCTGTATACAGTATCTGCAGTACGTATTGAACTATATCTCCGGTTGGGGACGTCAGGACGATGCCAGCCCCCAGACCAGCCAGCATTTTGGAGCCGTCGAAGTGCATGATCCAATTGGAGTATGCGCCGTACTCTTTAGGGAGTTCGGCTTCCGTCCATTCGGCGACAAAGTCGGCCAATACTTGTGATTTAATGGCTCGCCGGGGTTTGTATGTTATGTCGAACGGGAGGAGCTCAATGGCCCATTTGGCAATCCGGCCCGTGGCGTCGCGGTTGTTTATAATATCATTAAGTGGCACTTCCGAGGCTACTATAATCGAACACTCTTGAAAGTAGTGTCGCAGCTTCCGGGATGCCATGAATACCGCATAGGCTATCTTTTGATAATGTGGGTACCGTGATTTGCATGGAGTGAGGACAGTGGATACATAATATACCGGCTTTTGAAGGGGGAATTTATGTCCGTCCGTTTCTCGTTCGACGACGAGCACTGCGCTTACAACCTGATGAGTTGTCGCAATGTACAACAGCATTGGTTCGCCGATGTTTGGCGCGGCCAGGATTGGGTTGGTTGCTAGTACGGATTTTATTTCTTCCAATCTGGCTATGGCAGCTTCCGTCCACTCGAAGTGTTCAGTGCACCGAAGGAGGCGATAAAGGGGTAATGCCTTTTCTCCTAAGAGGGAGATAAAGTGGCTTAGAGCCGCCACACATCCGGTTAATTTCTGGATTTGTTTGAGGTCCGTTGGGATAGCCAACTGTGAAAGAGCTCGGATTTTGGCCGGATTTGCTTCAATTCCTCTACTGGATACAATGAAACCCAGGAGCTTTCCGGCTGGTACACCGAAAACGCATTTTCCGGATTGAGCTTGATGTCGTATGTTCGGAGGTTTTCGAATGTGAGCCTCAAGTCGTCTATTAGAGAGTCGACGTGTTTGGTTTTGACGACCACATCATCTACATATGCCTCTACTGTTTTGTCGATCTATTTCTCCAGACATGTCTGAATAATGCGCTGATATGTTGCGCCGGCGTTTTTGAGCCCAAAAGGCATTGTGTTGAAACAGAAGGGGCCATATGGTGCGATAAATGCCATTGCGGCTTGGTCGGACTCCGCCATCTTGATTTGGTGGTAGCCGGAGTCTGCGTCAAGGAAACTCAATGAATCGTGTCCTATGGTAGCATCGATAATTTGATCGATGCTGGGGAGGGGGAAGGGATCCTTTGGGCAAGCCTTGTTGAGGTCCTTGAAATCGACACATAGGCGCCAGGATTTGTCCTTCTTTGCTACCATCACCAGGTTTGCTAGCCAGTCCGGGTGTTTTATTTCTGTAATGAATCCGGCCTCCAATAACTTGGTTAGTTCCTCTCCCATAGCTTGTCTCTTAGGTTCAGAGAAACGCCGAAGAGTCTGCTTGACTGGCTTGAATCCCTTTAGAATATTAAGGCTGTGCTCGATCAGCCTATGTCGGATTCCTGGCATGTCTGAGGGGTGCCAGGCGAATATGTCCCAATTCTCGCGCAGGAACTCTCGTAGTGCGGCATCCATGGCGGGGTTTAACTATGCCCCGATGGAGGCTGTTTTTGTAGGGTCCATTGGGTGGACTTGGAATTTGACTATTTCATCCGCTGGTTTAAAAGAGGTGGACTTGGATCTCTTGTCAAGTATCACGTCGTCCCTGTCCTCTGTGGAGCGTAGCACAGTTAATTCCTCGGCCAAAAGGGCTTCGGATAATACCTCGAGGGCCAATGCGACTGTTTTGTTTTCGGCGCGGAGTGCTGTATCCGGATCACTACCGAGAGTGATGATTCCATTGGGCCCGGGCATTTTGAGCTTCATGTACCCATAATGGGGTATGGCTTGGAAGTTCGTGAACGCCTCCCACCCTAAAAGGGCGTGGTATATGCTACTGAACGGGGCCACTTGGAATGTAATTTCTTCGGACCTATAGTTCTCCGGCGTGCCGAATACCACATCTAGTGTGATTTTCCCAGCATAGCATGCTTCCCGACTGGGGATGATTCCTCTGAAGGTTGTGCTGCTTTGCTCAATGCGGTTCCAGTCTATTTCCATTTTTTGAAGATTTTCCTCATAGATGAGGTTTAATCCACTGCCGCCGTCCATGAGTACTTTGGTGAGTCGAAAGCCATCCACAATTGGACTGAGGACCAGTGCACCTGGTGCTTGGGCTGTTTGGAATTTAGGTTCGTCACTGGCATTGAAGGTAATAGTCGTGTCACTCCATGGATTTATCGCTTCCACGTGGAAGATTTCGGCAAGGCTGCGGAGTGTTCGCTTGCGCCTATTATTTGATGCGAAGGTCTCAAGACTGTTAATACCATATTGTTATCCCCGGGATGGTGCTCTGTGGCATCTAGGATGAGAAGATCCTCGCCGCTTTTGGCTACCTGCCGGAGTATCCAACATGCTCTAAGGTTGTGTGTTGGTATGGTATCCGCTGTACTATGAATTTTGCAGGGTCCGTTGAGCCATCCCTCCAATACGGTTCCACACCCTGTAGAGGGTTTTTGCTTCTTTGTAATTAACTCGGGTGTCTTATGATAGTGCACCCTTTTACTTCAGACTCGGTGTATATTCAGAGCCGGATTATCCCAAAATTTTGTTTCGGTTTTCCAGGCACTTTCCATCGCACAGTACTTTCGTACTATGGACGGCAAGTCGGCGAAGCGTGATATGTCATGGCGACTTATGGCGTTAAGGATTCCCTTGTCCGTCCAATTATTGTAGAAAAATGAGACTGCGTCTTCCTCGCGACAGTCCTTAACCTTGTTCATCACAAGGAGGAATCTGGCCAAATAATGATGTACTGTTTACTAGGGCGCTTTCCTGATGTGGGAAAGATCATTTATGTTTGGGTGGGTGGGTGGATTTGAGTCCGAACCCTTACCCGATCTGAGACCCAGGGGCCGAGGAGTTTCCAATCTAGGAAGTTCGGGTTTCAGGATGTTGCCCGATAAGTCTGGTCCGCTGCCTGACTCTTGGTTCAGGGCTTGGGTGATATCCTCCCGCAAACGGGTATCCGGCTCGGAGAGCTCAGGAATCTGGACATAGTTAGTTCTCAAGATAGAGGAAGAATCGCCGCATTGTTCCTCCACCACCGCAATATGATGAGTGACCGGTGGAGAGTTAATCTCCCTTTGATCCGGTTTAAGCCCAATCCGATCATAGTCCGTAGCGACTCCCAAGGCGGCAATGCGATCCAAGAGCTCGTTTAGGGAAGAGAGCTCCATTGGATCCATCTGCTCGGCAAATTCCGAGCCGACGTGGAGGCTGTTTTCGATGACCCGAGAAGTCATCATCAGTGCAGCCGCCGAACGGGCGGTCATCATGAAACTGCCTAGCCGGAGAGTTTGGCCAACAGCCAGGGCTCCCCCGGCAGTAATGTTGTTTTTAACAATGATACGAGGCATCCTTCCTTACGGTGACGACACAGTGGAACTCTCAATGAAACAACCATTGTCGGTGTCAAAACCGGCGGATCTCGGGTAGGGGGTCCCGAACTGTGCGTCTAAGGCGGATGGTAATAGGAGGCAGGGGACACGATGTTTACCCAGGTTCGGGCCCTCTTGATGGAGGTAATACCCTATGTCATGCTTGATTGTTCTTGATAATATGAGTAGTACAAGAGTTGATCTACCACGAAATCGAAGAGGCTAAACCCTAGAAGCTAGCCTATGGTATGATTGTTGTTGGTCCTACGGACTAAACCCTCCGGTTTATATAGACACCAGGGGGGCTGGGGTTACACAGAGTCGGTTACAAGGAAGGAGATCTACCTATCCGTACTGCCAAACTTGCCTTCCATGCCAAGCAAAGTCCCATCCGGACACGGGACGAAGTCTTCAATCTTGTATCTTCATAGTCCAACAGTCCGGCCAAAGGATAAAGTCCGGCTGTCCGGATACCCCCTAATCTAGGACTCCCTCACCCGTGGCCATCTTCAACATCCTGGCGCTCTCCATGACAAGGAGGGAGTAGTCCACCCTCGGGGCTGAGGGTATGTACCAGTAGCTATGTGTTTGATCTCTCTCTCTCTCGTGTTCTTGAGGTGGTACAATCTTGATGTATCGCGAGCTTTGCTATTATAGTTGGATCTTATGATGTTTCTCCCCCTCTACTCTCTTGTAATGGATTGAGTTTTCCCTTTGAAGTAATCTTATCGGATTGAGTCTTTAAGGATTTGAGAACACTTGATGTATGTCTTGCATGTGCTTATCTGTGGTGACATTGGGATATTCACGTGATCCACTTGATGTATGTTTTGGTGATCAACTTGCGGGTTCCGCTCGTGAACTTATGCATAGGGGTTGGCACACATTTTCGTCTTGACTCTCCGGTAGAAACTCGGGGGCACTCTTTGAAGTACTTTGTGTTGGTTGAATAGATGAATCTGAGATTGGTTGATGCATATCGTATAATCATACCCACGGATACTTGAGGTGACATTGGAGTATCTAGGTGACATTAAGGTTTTGGTTGATATGTGTCTTAAGGTGTTATTCTACTACGAACTCTTGAATAGATCGATCCGAAAGAATAACTTTGAGGTGGTTTCGTACCCTACAATAATCTCTTCGTTTATTCTCCGCTATTAGTGACTTTGGAGTGACTCTTTGTTGCATGTTGAGGGATAGTTGTATGATCCAATTATGTTATTATTGTGTAGAGAACTTGGAATAGTGAAAGTATGAACCCTATGCCTTGTTTCCTAGCATTGCAATACCGTTCACGCTCACTTTTATTACTTGTTACCTTGCTGTTTTTATAATTTCAGATTACAAAAACCTATATCTACCATCCATATTGCACTTGTATCATCATATGTTTGCCGAACTAGTGCACCTATACAATTTAGCATTGCGCTAGGTGTGTTGGGGACACAAGAGACTCTTTGTTATTTGGTTGCAGGGTTGTTTGAGAGAGACCATCTTCAACCTACGCCTCCCACGGATTGATAAACCTTAGGTCATCCACCTGAGGGAAATTTGCTACTCTCCTACAAACCTCTGCACTTGGAGGCCCAACAACGTCTACAAGAAGAAGGTTGCGTAGTAGACATCAAGCAGTTTCTGGCGCCGTTGCCAGGGAGGTTAGCGCTTGAAGGTATATCTTTAGATCTTGTAATCGAATCTTTTTGTTTCGTGTGTTATCACTAGTTTAGTTTATAAAAGAAAACTACAAAAAAATGAAATTGAGGGTATCTCATATGCTTCATCTTTTTAAGATCTTTCATGAAAATAAGGATTCCGATAATTGTGCCAAAGTGTTAGAAGAAGAATGCATTAGAATGTTTGGCACTAAATCTTTGAATGATGAGCATGATTGCAATGTTATTAGTATGAACTCTTTGAATATCCATAGTACTAATGATGATTGCACTAGTCATGATGAAAATGTCTCTTATAAGCATGTCAACTTTTGTGGAATACATAGAGCTTGCAAGCACACACCAAATAGTGAAGATAGATTTTGCAAGAGGCATAAGTATTTGGAAACTAAATTGTTGCAAGAAAGGCTAGATGATTGTGCTGAAAGATTCAATATTTATCGCCATCCTTGTGAACTTTGCAATGAACATGGTCGTTTAAAGCTCCAATGCTATTTGTTTCATGATCAAATCGTGTCCAGAAATTGTGATAACTTGATTACCCTTGAGCATCATAAAGAGCTTAGTCTTCTTTTGGGGTATGAAGAAATGAAATGTATAACTGAGGGTATTCCAAAATTTAATCTTGATAGATTTCTTTATTTTGATCTAGAAGAATTTTTTATGTATTGTGCGGTGAATTGCATTGAAAATCCTTATATTGACAATTACATAAAGACAAGAAAACAAATAGAAGATGAAGAGAATACTAATGAAAGGGAAGAGACTTCCCAATATTCTCCTATTGTTTTTTATGATGAATCAGGGAACGATGAGGAGCCTTCTATTCAACCAATCTTATTAATAAGGAGCTCCAAAAAGAAGGATAAACTCATACTTAATGTGAAGAAGAAAAAGAACAGACGGATAAGTAAAGGTAAAGAGGTATCCCTCCCAAATGATTTTGCTCCTATTACTCATTGTGATGATGATAATTGTTATACTATTGGTGATATCCATCCTATCAATGATGAGAGTGATTATGCTTATGATATGAGAAGGCCCAAGCTTGGAGATGCTATGTTTTATGAGAATGACATGTTTGAGAATGTATTTGATGCAATTAATGTTTGTCCCAAGCTTGGGGATTCTATGTTTTATGAAGATGATATGTTTAACCTCCCAAGTTTTGATATGCAAATTTATTATGATGATAGCATGCCTCCTATTTATGATGCTTATATTGATGAAAGTGGGTTTGGAAGAGTGTCAACTTTAGGTAGTAATGATCCCACTATTTTGGAGGGTGCTGAATATTATTGTTAAAATTATGGAAGTGGATTTGGAGAGGTCATGACTTTATTTAGTAATGATTCCACTATCTTGGAAGAGGTTTCAATTGATTATGATGAGAACAAAGTTGCTATTTATGATGATTATTGTGATGACACGTATGCTATAAAAAGTAGTGATGATTATATTAAAACTTGTCATGATTATGATTACCCTTTTCCTGAATATTACTATTTTAATGTGGAAACAATTTGTAGTATTCGAGTTTCTTATGATACTCCCACTATTCTGAATGAGAAGAATTTTGCTTATGGGGAGAATAGTAAATTTTCTATGCTTGTAGATCATGAAAAGAATTCTCTATGTGATAGTTATATTGTTGAATTCATTCATGATGCTACTGAAATTTATTATGAGGGAGGAATATATGCTCGTAGGAATTGCAATAATATCAAGTTTCCTCTCTATGTGCTTAAAACCTTGAAGTTATGCTTGTTTTGCTTTCCTATGCAAGTTGATTCTTGTTCCCATAAATTGTTTTCTCGGAAAATCCCTATGCATAGGAAGCAGGTTAGACTTAAATGTGCTAGTCATATTCTTCATGATGCTCTCTTTATGTTTCAATTCTCATCTTTTATGTGAGCATCATTGAAATCATCATGGCTAGCTAGGGGCATTAAACGATAGCGCTTGTTGGGAGGCAACCCAATTTTATTTTTTTCTTTGATTTTTGCTCCTGTTTAGTAATAAATAATTCATTTAGCCTCTGTTTAGATGTGGTTTTATGCTTTTAATTAGTGTTTGTGCCATGTAGAACCTTTGGGAAGACTTGGGGAAAGTCTTTGCGATCCTGCTGTAAAAAACAGAAACTTTAGCGCTCACGAGATTTGCTTCCATTTTTTAATGGAGAATGCTATTTAGTTAATTATTTTTGCAGATGATTAATAGATAAATTCCTCACGTCCAGAAATTTATGTTGGAATTTTTGGGGTTGCAGAAGTATTCGAAACCTACAGATTACTACAGACTGTCCTGTTTAGGCAGATTGCTGTTATGTTTGCATTGTTTGCATATGTTTGCTTATTTAATGATTCTATTTGAGGATGGGACTATTAAATATGCATAGGCATTTAGTATGAAATGTTGAATAATGATTTTAGTGATTTTCTACAGTAGAGTATGATAAGGTTTTTTGCATTGGTTTATACTAACTTATCTCACGAGTCCTTGTTGAGTTTTGTGTGGATGAAGCTTTTGAGATTTAGGGAGACCGTGATATGAGAGGAAATAAGGAGACACAAAATCTCAAGCTTGGGGATTCCCAAGTCATCCCAAGATAATATTTCAAGAAGTCTCAAGTGTCTAAGCTTGGGGATGCCCTGGTTGGCATCCCACCTTTCTTCTTCGACAACTATCGGTTAGTATCGGTTGATCCTAAGTTTTTGCTTCTTCACATGATGTTTGATATTCTTAGATGTCATTTTATTTTGTTTTGCTTGCTGTTTGAATAAAGTATCAATATCTGAAATTAATAAATGAGAGAGTCTTCACATAGCTAAATAATTATTTAACTACTCATTCATCTTTACTTATATCTTTTGGAGTAGTTTTTTATTCATTCACGTGCTTCACATATATCCTATGAGTAAATGGTTGAATGAATTGAATATAATAAATCGGAAATTATATATGTTTCATATGCTTATCCCATGGGGAGTAATGACTTCACATATAAGAAGTAGAGGTGGTAAATTTATTGATGGTTAGCAAACATTGTATTGGTCACTTGAACAATTCATGAAAGAATATTGAGGGAAGAGAGATTTCACATATAAATTTACTATCTTGGACATGTTTTTTAATTGTGAGCAATCATTAAAATATGACATATTAAAAGGTTGATGTTGGACAAGGAAGACAACGTAATGGGTAATGTTTTCTTATATCTGAAATAAAGTATATTGTCATGGATAATTCAACATTCTGAGCTTACCTTTCCCCCTCATGCTAGCCAAATTCTTTGCACCAAGTAGAGATACTACTTGTGCTTCCAAACATCCCTTAAACCAGTATTGCCATGAGAGTCCACCATACCTGCCTTTGGATTGAGTAAGATCCTTCAAGCAAGTTGTCATCGGTGCATGCAATAAAAATTGCTCTCTAAATATGTATGATCTATTAGTATGAGAAAAATAAGATTTATACGATCTTGTGATGTGGAAGCAATAAAAGCAACAGACTGCATAATAAAGGTCCCTATCACAAGTGGCAATATAAAGTGACGTTCTTTCGCAGTAATATTTTGTGCATCCAACTATAAAAGCGCATGACAACATCTGCTTCCCTCTCCGAAGGGCCTATCTTTTATTCTTGTCTTATACCTTATGCAAGAGTCATGGTGATCTTCACCTTTCCTTTTTACATTTTATCCTTTGGCAAGCACATTGTGTAGGAATGATCCTGATATATATATCCAATTGGATGTAAGGAATCATGAACTATTATTGTTGACATTACCGTTGAGGTAATGGTTGGGAGGCGAATCTATAAGCCCATATCTTTCTCTGTGTCTGATTAAAACTTTGAACCCATAAATATCGCGTGAGTGTTAGCAATTCTGAAAGACTAAATGATAGTTGAGTATGTGAAGTTTGCTGAATAAAAGCTCTGACATAGACTCTTCCTGAAAATAAGATGAATTGTAGTTGTTTGATGTCTAATAACATGGTTTGTTAGTTCTCAAAAAAGTTTATGATCTATACTTTAACATGTGAATAGTTTGTTACTTGATCATGAGAAGCTTTATGATATGAGCCATTGTTATGACATATAATGAGGCTAGAAAAGGTGATTGAAATTATCATTGATCAAACTTGTGCACCTGCTAGCATTCACACTTCATAAATTATTTCTTTTATCATTTACCTACTCGAGGACGAGTAGGAATTAAGCTTGGGGATGCTGATACGTCTCCAACGTATCTATAATTTATGAAGTATTCATGCTATTATATTATTTGTTTTGGATGTTTATGGGCTTTACTAAACACTTTTATATTATTTTTTGGACTAACCTATTAACTGGAGGCCCAGCCCAAATTGTTGTTTTCTTGCCTATTTTAGTGTTTCCAAGAAAAGGTATATCAAACGGAGTCCAAACGGTATGAAACCTTTGGGAGAGTTATTTTTGGAACAGAAGCAATCCAAGAGACTTGGAGTAGACGTCAGGGAAGCTTCGAGGAAGCCACTAGGCAGGGAGGCGCTACCCCCACCCTCATGGGCCCCTTGTGGCTCCCCTGACCGACTTCCTTCGCCTATATATGACCATATACCCTAAAAACATCAGAGAGCAGAATAGATCAGAAGTTCCACCGCCGCAAGCTCTGCAGCCACCAAAAACCAATCGGGACCCTGTCCCGGCACCCTGCCGGAGGGGAGAATACCTCACCGGTGTCCATATTCATCATCCCGGCGCTCTCCATGACGAGGAGGGAGTAGTCCACCCTCAGGGCTGAAGGTATGTACCAGTAGCTATGTGTTTGATCTCTCTCTCTCTCTGGTGTTCTTGAGGTGGTACGATCTTGATGTATCATGAGTTGTGCTATTATAGTTGGATCTTATGATGTTTCACCCCCTCTACTCGCTTGTAATGGATTGAGTTTTCCCTTTGAAGTGATCTTATCAGATTGAGTCTTTAATGATTTGAGAACACTCGATGTATGTCTTGCATGTGCTTATCCGTGGTGACATTGAGATATTCACGTGATCCACTTGAAGTATGTTTTGGTGATCAACTTGCGGGTTCCGCTCGTGAACTTATGCATAGTGGTTGGCACACGTTTTCATCTTGACTCTCCGGTAGAAACTTTGGGGCACTCTTTGAAGTACTTTGTGTTGGTTGAATAGATGAATCTGAGATTGTTTGATGCATATCGTATAATCATACCCACGGATACTTGGGGTGACATTGGAGTATCTAGGTGACATTAGAGTTTTGGTTGATATGTGTCTTAAGGTGTTATTCTAGTATGAACTGTTGAATAAATCGATCCGAAAGAATAACTTTGAGGTGGTTTTGTACCCTACAATAATCTCTTCATTTGTTCTCCGCTATTAGTGACTTTGGAGTGACTCTTTGTTGCATGTTGAGGGATAGTTATATGATCCAATTATGTTATTATTCTTGAGAGAACTTGCACTAGTGAAAGTATGAACCCTAGGACTTGTCTCCTAGCATTGCAATACCGTTCATGCTCGCGTTTATTAATTGTTACCTTGCTGTATTTATAATTTCAGATTACAAAAACCTATATCTACCATCCATATTGCACTTGTGTCACTGTCTCTTCGCCGAACTAGTACACCTATACAATTTACCATTGTACTGGGTGTGTTGGAGACACAAGAGACTCTTTGTTATTTGGTTGCAGGGTTGTTTGAGAGAGACCATCTTCTACCTACGCCTCCCACGGATTGATAAACCTTAGGTCATCCACTGGAGGCCCAACAACGTCTACAAGAAGAAGGTTGCGTAGTAGACATCACGGCGTCATCACAGTCGCCTGCGAGGAAAAGGATGCGGTGTGCTCTCTCGAGGGCGCTTACCAGGCTGTAGCGGCTGAAGACCCAGATAACGAAGGTACCATCTACCGTCCTGAGGCTGCCCCGAAGAAGAAGAAGCAGCTCCTCTACCAAGGGCTTCAGGAGGGCGGAATCTCCAGTGGCATCACCTCAGGGCCCGCGCCCACGGATGGGGCGCCTCCCTCTCTTGCATAGGAAGGAGCGCCCGATGACCTCCTCAGGCTGGGCTCGGGGGCTCTTTTCTGGAGGGCCTCTGGCCTAGCCAACGTCATGAGGGAGGCGCTCGGGCACCACGTGGAGGCATGCTTTACCGCACACTTCCCTCATGAGGGCCCAAGGCGTGGAGTGCCTAGTGCTCAGGAGTTCATTACCAAGGCGATCGAGGAGCTTCAAGAAGCAAGAATCATGCGCGGCGACTGCTGCCCACTACCTAGCGCAGTTCCTCGTCCTGGCGAGGATGATAAGCTACGCATCAGCATCGACATTCCAGGGCTCAACAGGGCCGCATCTCAGGAGCGTTTCTGGCCTTCGCACGTTGGTCGGTGATGACCCACAAGTGTATGGGATCTATCGTAGCCTTTTCGATAAGTAAGAGTGTCGAACCAAACAAGCCGCAGAAGGAAATGATAAGCAATTTTCATTAAGGTATTCTCTGCAAGCACTGAAATTATCGGTAACAGATAGTTTTGTGATAAGGTAATCTGTAACGAGTATCAATTTATAAAAGTAAATAAGGTGCATCAAGATGGCACAATCCTTTTTGTAGCAAAGGACAAGCCTGGACAAACTCTTATATGAAGGAAAGCGCTCCCGAGGACACATGGGATTTATTGCCAAGCTAGTTTTCATCACATTCATATGATTCGCGTTCGGTACTTTGATAATTCGATATGTAGGTGGACCGGTGCTTGGGTACTGTCCTTACATGGAAAAGCATCCCACTTATGATTAACCACTATTGCAAGCATCCACAACTATAACAGAAGTATTAAGGTAAACCAAACCATAGCATGAAACATATGGATCCAAATCAGCCCCTTACGAAGCAACGCATAAAGTAGGGTTTAAGCTTATGTCACTCTAGCAACCCATCATCCATTTATTACTTCCCAATGCCTCCCTCTAGGCCCAAACAATGGTGAAGTGTCATGTAGTCGACGTTCACATGACACCACCAGAGGGATGACAACATACATCTCATCAAAATATTGACCGAAAACCAAATTCAGATGACTACTTATAGCAAGACTTCTCACATGTCCTCAGGAACAAACTTAACTACTCACAAAGCATATTCATGTTCATAATCAGAGGGGTATTAACATGCATAATAGATATGAACATATGATATTCCACCAAGTAAACAAACTAGCATCAACTACAATGAGTAATCAACACTACTAGCAACCCACAGGTACCAATCTGAGGTTTGGATACAAAGATTGGATACAAGGATGACCTAGGGTTTGAGATGAGATGGTTCTAGTGAAGATGTTGATGGAGATTGACCCCCTCCCGATGAGAGGATCGTTGGTGATGACGATGGTGATGATTTCCCCCTCCTGGATTGAAGTTTCCCTAGCAGAACAGCTCTACCGGAGCCCTTGATTGGTTCCGCCAAGGTTCCGCCTCGTGGCGGCGGAGTTTCTTCCCGAAAGCTTGCTTATGATTTTTTTCTCGACAAAAGACTCCATATAGCCAAAATGGGCATCGGAGGGCCACCAGGGGGCCCACGAGGCAGGGGGCGCACCCAGGGGGTAGGGCGCGCCCCCACCCTCGTGGACGGTGGGTGCCCCCCCCCTCTAGTACTTCTTTCGCCCAATATTTTATATATATTATGAAACGTGCTCCCGTGAAGTTTCACGACTTTTGGATATGTGCAGAATAGGTCTCTAATATTTGCTCCTTTTCCAGCCCTGAATTCCAGCTGCCGGCATTCCCCCTCTTCATGTAAACCTTGTAAAATAAGAGAGAATATGCATATGTATTGTGAGATAATGTGTAATAACATCCCATAATGCAATAAATATCGATATAAAAGCATGATGCAAAATGGACGTATTAGTCGGTGCGAGGGTCAAACTCACAGCAATGTTCACATGCATTTGGCTTGCCGAACGAGGCCGTCACCTTCCAGTGCCACCCATAGAGCGTTCTGGCGGCTCAAGAGGCCAGGCATCACGCAGTTCTGGCAGAGATGGCGACGGTTCTTCATGATCCGCCCAGGCCCCTGATGCCTCCCAAAGATCTGGACTCAGGCAACTTGTGAGGAGCAACTTCTTCAACACGCGTCTTCAGCTGCTTCAACATCCCTTCATCAACGGTGCCAGGTGACTGCTACCTCTTGAGCACTGCGTTGGTTTTTCCTTGAAGAGGAAAGGGTGATGCAGTAAAGCAGCGTAAGTATTTCCCCCAGTTTTTGAGAACCAATGTATCAATCTAGTAGGAGATCACGCTCAAGTACCACGCACCTACACAAGCAAATAAGAACCTCGCAACCAACGCGATAAAGGGGTTGTCAAGCTCTTCTCGGTCACTTACAAGAGTCAGATCCGATAGATATGATAAGATAATATTTTTGGTATTTTTATGGTAAAGATGCAAAGTAAAATAAAAGGCAAAAGAAATAACTAAGTATTGGATGATTAATATGATGAAAGATAGACCCGGGGGCCATAGGTTTCACTAGTGGCTTCTCTCAAGAGCATAAGTATTACGGTGGGTAAACAAATTACTATCAAGCAATTGATAGAATTGAGCATAGTTATGAGAATATCTAGGTATGATCATGTATATAGGCATCACGTCCGAGACAAGTAGACCGACTCCTGCCTGCATCTACTACTATTACTCCACACATCGACCGCTATCCAGCATGCATCTAGAGTATTAAGTTCAAGAGAATAGAGTAATGCTTTAAGGAAGATGACATGATGTAGAGGGATAAACTCATGCAATATGATATAAACCCCATCTTTTTATCCTCAATGGAAACAATACGATACGTATCGGTTCCCTTTCTGTAGTTGAGATCGAAAACCGCAAGATTGAAGCCAAAGCTAAGCACTTCTCCCATTGCAAGAAAGATCAATCTAGTAGGCCAAACCAAACTGATAATTCGAAGAGACTTGCAAAGATAAACCAATCATACATAAAAGAATTCAGAGGAGAATCAAATATTGTTCATAGATAATCTAGATCATAAACCCGCAATTCATCGGATCTCGACAAACACACCGCAAAAGAAGATTACATCGAATAGATCTCCAAGAAAATCGAGGAGAACTTTGAATTGAGATCCAAAGAGAGAGAGCAAGCCATCTAGCTAATAACTATGGACCCATAGGTCTGAAGTAAACTACTCACACATCACCGGAGAGGCCATGCAGTTGATGTAGAGGCCCTCTGTGATCAATGCCCCCTCCGGTGGAGCTCCGGAAAAGGCCCTGAGATGGGACTCTTGAGTACAGAAGGTTGCGGCGGAGGAATTAGGTTTTCGTGGTGCTCCTGGATATTTGGGGGTACGTGGATATATATAGGAGGAAGAAGTACGTCGGTGGAGCAATGGAGGGCCCACGAGGGTGGAGGGCGCGCCTAGGGGGTAGGCGCGCCCCCCTGCCTCATGCCTTCCTCCCTTGTTTCTTGACGGCCACTCCAAGTCTCCTGGATCACGTTTGTTGAGAAAATCATGTTCCCGAAGGTTTCATTCCATTTTGACTCCGTTTGATATTCCTTTTCTTTGAAACCCTAAAATAGGCAAAAAAACAGCAATTTGGGTTGGGCCTCCGGTTAGTAGGTTAGTCGCAAAAATGATGTAAAAGTGTAAAATAAAGCCCATTAACATCCAAAATAGATAATATAATAGCATGGAGCAACCAAAAATTATAGATACGTTGGAGACGTATCAAGCATCCCCAAGCTTAATTCCTGCTCGTCCTCGAGTAGGTAAATGATAAAAGAAGAATTTTTGATGTGGAATGCTTTTGAACATATTTCTCAATGTAATTTTTCTTTATTTTGGCATGAATGTTCAGATCTGAAAGATTCAAGATAAAAATTTAATATTGACATAAAAATAATAATACTTCAAGCATACTAACTAAGCAATCATGTCTTCTCAAAATAACATGGCCAAAGAAAGTTATCCCTACAAAATCATATAGTCTGGCTATGCTCTATCTTCACCACACAAAATATTTAAATCATGCACAACCCCGATGACAAGCCAAGCAATTGTTTCATACTTTTGATGTTCTCAAACTTTTTCAATCTTCACGCAATATATGAGCGTGAGCCATGGACATAGCACTATAGGTGGAATAGAATGGTGGTTGTGGAGAAGACAAAAAAGGAGAAGATATTCTCACATCGACTAGGCGTATCAATGGGCTATGGAGATGCCCATTAATAGATAAAAATGTGAGTGAGTAGGGATTGACATGCAACGGATGCATTAGAGCTATAAGTATATGAATGCTCAACAAAAGAAACTAAGTGGGTGTGCATCCAACTTGATTTCTCACAAAGAGCTAGGGCATTTTGAGGAAGCCCATCATGGGAATATACAAGCCAAGTTCTATAATGAAAAATTCCCACTAGTATATGAAAGTGATATCATAGGAGACTCTCTATATGAAGAACATGGTGCTACTTTGAAGCACAAGTGTGGAAAAAGGATAGTAACATTGTCCCTTCTCTCTTTTTCTCTCATTTTTTTATTTGGTCCTTTCTATTTTTTTTCTTTGGCCTCTTTTTTTTCGTCCGGGGTCTCATCCCGACTAGTGGGGGAATCATAGTCTCCATCATCCTTTCCACATTTGGGACAATTCTCTAATAATGATGATCATCACACTTTATTTACTTACAACTCAAGGATTACAACTCAATACTTAGAACAAAATATGACTCTATGTGAATGCCTCCGGCGGTGTACCGGGATTTGCAATGATGCATGAGTGGCATGTATGAAAGAATTATGAACGGTGGCTTTGCCACAAATACGATGTCAACTACATGATCATGCAAGCAATATGACAATGATGAAGCGTGTCATAATAACGGAACGATGGAAAGTTGCATGGCAATATATCTCGGAATGGCTATGGAAATGCCATAGTAGGTAGGTATGGTGGCTTTTTTGAGGAAGGTATATGGCGGGTTTATGGTACCGGAGAAAGTTGCGCGATACTAGAGAGGCTAGGAATGGAGGAAGGGTGAGAGTGGGTATAATCCATGGACTCAACATTAGTCATAAAGAACTCACATACTTATTGCAAAAATATACAAGTTATCAAAGCAAAGTATTACGCGCATGCTCCTAGGGGGATAGATTGGTAGGAAATGACCATCGCTCGTCCCCGACCACCACTCATAAGTAAGACAATCAATAAATAAATCATGCTCCGACTTCATCACATAACGGTTCACCATACGTGCATGCTACAGGAATCACAAACTTCAACACAAGTATTTCTCAAATTCACAACTACTCAACTAGCATGACTCTAATATCACCATCTCCATATCTCAAAACAATTATCAAGTATCAAACATCTCATAGTATTCAATGCACTTATATGAAAGTTTTTATTATTGCCATGTTTTTCTAAAGGACTCATAAAATAATATAAGTGAAGCATGAGAGAACAATAGTTTCTATAGAACAAATCCACCACCGTGCTCTAAAAGATATAAGTGAAGCACTAGAGCAAAAACTATATAGCTCAAATGATATAAGTGAAGCACATAGAGTATTCTAATAAATTTCAAATCATGTGAGTCTCTCTCAAAATGTGTGTATCAGAAAGGATGATTTTGGTAAACTAAAAAGCCAAGACACAAATCATACAAGACGCTCCAAGCAAAACAAATATCATGTGGTGAATAAAAATATAACTCCAAGTAAAGTTACCGATAGATGAAGACGAAAGAGGGGATGCCTTCCGGGGCATCCCCAAGCTTAGGATTTTTGGTGTCCTTTAATTTTACCTTGGGGTTCCATGGGAATCCCCAAGATTAGGCTCTTGACACTTTTTGTTCCATAATCCATCAAATCTTTACCCAAAACTTGAAAACTTCACAACACAAAACTCAAAATAGAAAATCTCGTGAGCTCCGTTAGCTAAAGAAAAGAAAAAACCACTTCAAGGTACTGTAATGAACTCATTCTTTATTTATATTGGTGTTAAACCTACTGTATTCCAACTTCCCTATGGTTTATAAACCCTTTTACTGGCCATAGATTCATCAAAATAAGCAAACAACACAAGGAAAACAGAATCTGTCAAAAACAGAACAATCTGTAGTAATCTGTAGCTAACGCAAGTTCTGGAACCCCAAAAATTCTAAAATAAATATATGGACGTGAGGAATATATCTATTAATCATATGCAAAAATAATTAACTAAATAGAACCTTCCAAATAAAAATGGTATAAATTCTCGTGAGCGCTAACGTTTCTGTTTTTTACAGCAAGATCAAAAAGACTTTCCCCAAGTCTTCCCAACGGTTCTACTTGGCACAAACACTAATTAAACACAAAAAACAGAACCAAAAAAGAGGCTAGGTAAATTATTTATTACTAAACAGGATCAAAAAGCAAGAAATAAAAATAAAATTGGGTTGCCTCCCAACAAGCGCTATCGTTTAACACCCCTAGCTAGGCATAAAAGCAAAGATAGATCTAGGTATTGCCATCTTTTGTAGGCAATCCATAAGTGGGTCTCATAATATATTCATAAGGTAATTTAATTTTCTTTCTAGGGAAGCGTTCCATGCCTTCCTTAACGGAAATTGGAATCTAATATTCCCTTCCTTCATATCAATAATTGCACCAATCGTTCTAAGCAATGGTCTACCAAGAATAATAGGACATGAAGGAAATGATAAGCTGTTTTCAGTAAGGTATTCTCTGCAAGCACTGAAATTATCGGTAACAGATAGTTTTGTTATAAGGTAATTTGTAACGAGTAGCAAGTAATAAAAGTAAATAAGGTGCAGCAAGATGGCCCAATCATATGATTCGCGTTCGGTACTTTGATAATTTGATATGTGGGTGGACCGGTGCTTGGGTACTGTCCTTACTTGGACAAGCATCCCACTTTTGATTAACCACTATTGCAAGCATCCGCAACTACAAAAAGAAGTATTAAGGTAAACCAAACCATAGCATGAAACATATGGATCCAAATCAGCCCCTTATGAAGTAACGCATAAACTAGGGTTTAAGCTTCTGTCACTCTAGCAACCCATCATCTACTTATTACTTCCCAATGCCTCCCTCTAGGCCCAAACAATGGTGAAGTGTCATGTAGTCGACGTTCACATGACACCACTAGAGGGATGACAACATACATCTCATCAAAATATCGAACGAATACCAAATTCACATGACTACTTATAGCAAGACTTCTCCCATGTCCTCAGGAACAAACGTAACTACTCACAAAGCGTATTCATGTTCATAATCAGAGGGGTATTAATATGCATAATGGATCTGAACATATGATCTTCCACCAAGTAAACCAACTAGCATCAACTACATGGAGTAATCAACACTACTAGCAACCCACGGGTACCAATCTAAGGTTTGGATACAATGATTGGATACAAGAGATGAACTAGGGTTTGAGATGAGTAGGTGCTAGTGAAGATGTTGATGGAGATTGACCCCCTCCCGATGAGAGGATCATTGGTGATGACGATGGTGATGATTTCCCCCTCCCGGAGGGAAGTTTCCCCGGCGGAACAGCTCTGCTGGAGCCCTTGATTGGTTCCGCCAAGGTTCCGCCTCGTGGCGGCGGAGTTTCTTCCCGAAAGCTTGCTTATCATTTTTGTATCAACGAAAGACTCCATATAGCCAAAGATGGGCATCGGAGGGCCACCAGGGGCCCACGAGGCAGGGGGCGCGCCTAGGGGGTAGGGCGCTCCCCCCACCCTCGTGGACAGTGGGTGGCCCCGCTTTGGTACTTCTTTCGCCCAATATTTTTTATATATTATGAAACGTGCTCCCGTGAAGTTTCAGGACTTCTGGAGATGTGCAGAATAGGTCACTAATATTTGCTCCTTTTCCAGCCCTGAATT
Organism: Triticum aestivum; assembly: GCF_018294505.1. Taxonomy (NCBI): domain Eukaryota; kingdom Viridiplantae; phylum Streptophyta; class Magnoliopsida; order Poales; family Poaceae; genus Triticum; species Triticum aestivum. Next base: position 341,633,194 of record NC_057812.1, on the reverse strand, counting down.
CCAGCTGCCGGCATTCCCCCTCTTCATGTAAACCTTGTAAAATAAGAGAGAATATGCATATGTATTGTGACATAATGTGTAATAACATCCCATAATGCAATAAATATCGATATAAAAGCATGATGCAAAATGGATGTATCAACTCCCCCAAGCTTAGACCTTGCTTGTCCTCAAGTGAAAGCCGAAATCGAAAAATATGTCCACATGTTTGGAGATAGAGGTGTCGATAAAAATAAAATACGGACATGAGGGCATCATGATCATTCTTAGAACAACAACAACATATACATATATATATATATATATTTGTCATATGATCTCTTATGCTAAAGTAACAATTCAATCACAATTTCAAGTAAGAATCATCAACTTCATTGAGAACCAACAAACTCTAATCTCAGTCATTGAGGCAATTGCAATTTATCATAACATAGGAAAGAGTCAATATAAGAGCTTTTCAGCAAATCCTCATACTCAACCATCTTTTAGTCTTTCATAATTGCTAACACTCACGTGATATTTATGGTTATGAAGTTTTAATCGGACACAGAGAAACACAGGGGCTTATAGTTTTGCCTCCCAACGTTTTACCTCAAGGGTAATGTCAACAATAATAGTTCATGAAAACTCACATCCAATTAGCTATATATATTAGGATCTTTCCAACACATTGTGATTGCTAAAGGATAAAATGTAAAAAGGGAAGGTGAATATCACCATGACTCTTTGCATTAAGTATAAGACAAGAATAAAAGATAGGCCCTCCGCACAGGGAAATAGAGGTTGTCATGCGCTTTTATGGTGGATGCACAAAATCTTAATGCAAAAGAACGTCACTTTATATTGCCACTTGTGATATGGACCTTTATTATGCAGTCTGTCGCTTTTATTTCTTCCACATCACAAGATCGTATAAAACTTATTTTCTCCACATTAATAGATCATACATATTTAGAGAGCAATTCTTTATTGCGTGCACCGATGACAACTTACTTGAAGGATCTTACTCAATCCATAGGTAGGTATGGTGGACTCTCATGGAAAAAAATGGTATTAGGGATATTTTGAAGCACAAGTAGTATCTCTACTTGGTGCAAAGAAATTGGCTAGCAAGAGAGGGAAAGGCAAGCTCAACATGTTGGATGATCCATGACAATATAATTTATCTCAGATAAGAAAACATAACCCATTATGTTGTCTTCCTTGTCCAATGTAAACTCTTCATCATATCATGTTTTAATGAGTGCTCACAATTATAAAAGATGTCCAAGGTAATATATTTTATGTGAAAACCTCTCTTTCTTTATTACTTCCTATTAATTGCAATGATGACCAAAACTATGCTTGTCAACTCTCAACAACTTTTATTCATCATACTCTCTATATGTGAGCTCATTACTCCCCATGAGATCCATATGATCTCTTTATTCTTTTTTATTTCTTCTCTTTTATTTTATTCCCTCAAGATCATAGAAAAATAATCAAGCCCTTGACTCAACACTACTCTTTATTATATATAGCTCAAGGACTCGATTACATAAGAAGATCATAAAGAAAAACTCACAACTAGATCATACTAAAACTTTATTCTACTAGATCAAGATATTATCAAAAGGATCAAACTAAGAAAAATGGTAAAGATAAAAGTGATGGTGATGTTACCGGGGCACTCCCCCAAGCTTGGCAGTTGCCAAGGGGAGTGCACCTACCCATGTGTTGATGTATCCTTCTTCGGGGGTGGTGATGTGATATTATTGGTGATGATGCCCCTCAAGATACGATTCTCTTCTTCGATTTTATTAACTTGCCGCTTGAGGTCCATTATTTCCTTACAGAGCTTGCCCGTGACGGGTAAAGCTCCCTTCACCCAAGTATGTTGCATAGCTGCGGGAGAACAAGTTACACTCATTTTCATATTTTCAGAAGAAATAAATCTAACATTGGAAGGGATGACCGGGTTTGGAATACCGAGCTCTGTAGTTCCCCCATAGTGAATCCTGCTCGGAAATGGGAAGTAACTTCTTCATCCTCCTCCATGGCATCTATCCTTTTCAAATCGGCCTCCATCTCTTCCTCAGTTGATGGGCCAAAGTGGTCGGCATTGCTGTTTGCTCTTGGCCCCGGTGTCGGATGAGACACCCGACTCTCCCCGACGGACTCTTGAGAAGACATCTTGCTCTAAATCTGCAGTAGAAACAGCTCGAAACCAAAATAGAGGATATTCGCATGATACGGTGGTCAAAACCTTCGGGAAATTATATAATGAATTTTTATTGTCCAGAAGAAGTATCGTGCAAGAAAACGGAGTCCGGAGAGCACACGAGGTATCCACGAGGTAGGGGGGCCTGCCCTCCACCCTCGTGGAAGCCTCGTGTCCTTCCCGGACTACTTCTTATTTTCCTATTTTCTTAAATATTCCAAAACGGAGAAAAATTGCCATTAGAACTGTTTTGGAGTCGGTTTACTTACCATACCATGTACCTATTCCTTTTCGGAGTATGAAACGTTCCGGAAAGTGTCCCTTATTTATTCCTCCGGGGTTACGATTTCAATAATATTAGTTTCAACATTTATGGGATTACCTGCGATATAATGTTTGCTTCTTTGACCATTCACCACCTTTGGATTTGTGCCTTCGAAGTTGTTGATTTTTATGGCACCGAACGATAGACCTCCTCGATGATGTAAGGACCTTCCCATTTAGAGAGAAGTTTACCTGCAAAAAATCTTAAACGAGAGTTGTATAACAATACATAATTACCTACATTGAATTCACGCTTTTGTATCCTTTTATCTTGCCATCTTTTAACTTTTTCTTTCATCAATTTGGCATTCTCGTAGGCCTTGGTTCTCCATTCATCAAGTGAGCTAATGTCAAAAAGCCTCTTCTCACAGGCAAGTTTGAAGTCATAGTTGAGCTCTTTAATGGCCCAATATGCCTTATGTTCTAATTCGAGAGGTAAGGGACATGCTTTACCATAAACCATTTTATACAGAGACATACCCATAGGATTTTTGTATGCAGTTCTATAAGCCCATAATGCATCATCAAGTTTCCTGGACCAATTATTTCTAGATCTATTTACAGTATTTTGCAAAATTAATTTGAGCTCTTTGTTATTCAATTCCACTAGACCACTAGAGTGCGGGTTATATGGAGATGCAGTTCTATGGTTAACATCATACTTAGCAAGAATTTTATGAAAGGCACCATGAATAAAATGTGAACCACCATCAGTCATTAAATATCTAGGGACTCCAAACCTCAGAAAAATAACTTCTTTAAGCATCTTAATAGAGGTGTTATGATCAGCAGTACTAGTTGGAATAGCTTCTACCCACTTAGTAACGTAATCAACAGCGACTAAAATATGTGTATACCCATTAGAGGAAGGAAAAGGTCCCATATAATCAAAGCCCCAAACATTAATTGGTTCAATAACGAGTGAATAATTCATAGGCATTTCTTGACATCTACTAATATTACCAATTCTTTGACATTCATCACAAGATAAGACAAACTTACAGGCATCCGTGAAGAGAGTAGGCCAATAAAAATGGATTGCAATACCTTGTGTGTAGTTCTATCTCCAGCGTGGTGTCCTCCATAAGCCTCGGAGTGACACTTGCGTAAGATCTGTTCCTGTTCATGCTCAGGTACACAATGTCTAATAACACCATCTACTCCTTCTTTATAAACATGTGGGTCATCCTATAAGTAATGTCTTAAATCATAGAAGAACTTTTTCTTTTGCTGGTATGTGAAACTAGGTGGTATAAATTTAGCAACAATGTAATTAGCATCATACCGTGGAGCAGTACAAAAAGCATTTATGACAGCTAACTGTTCATCAGGAAAGCTATCATCAATAGGTAGTGGGTCATCAAGAACATTTTCTAACCTAGACAAGTTGTCTACAACGGGATTCTCAGCTCCCTTTCTATCAATAATATGCAAATCAAATTCTTGTAGCAGGAGAACCCATCTAATAAGTCTAGGTTTAGCATCCTTATTTTCCATAAGATATTTAATAGCAGCATGATCAGTGTGAATAGTTACTTTAGAATCAACAATATAAGGTCTGAACTTATCACAAGCAAATACAACTGCTAAAAATTCCTTTTCAGTAGTAGCATAATTTCTTTGGGCATTGTCTAGAGTTTTACTAGCATATTGAATAACATTTAATTTTTTATCAACTCTTTGTCCTAGAACAACACCTACAGCATAATCACTAGCATCACACATGATTTCAAAGGGTAAACTCCAATCAGGAGGCTGAACAATAGGTGCAAAAATCAAGGCTTTCTTAAGTATTTCGAATGCTTCTACACAATCATCATCAAAGACAAAAAGGAATATCTTTTTGTAATAGGTCAGTCAGAGGCTGAGAAATTTTTGAGAAGTCCTTAATGAACCTCCTATAAAAACCGGCATGACCAAGGAAACTTCTTATACCTTTGATGTCCTTGGGACACAACATCTTTTCAATAGCATCAACTTTAGCTTTGTCAACTTCAATACCTCTTTCAGAAATTTTATGCCCCAAGAAAATACCTTCATTAATCATAAAGGGGCACTTCTCCCAATTCAAGACAAGGTTAGTTTCTTCACATCTCTGCAAAACTCGATCAAGGTTGCTCAAGCAATCATCAAAAGAGGATCCATAAACAGAGAAATCATCCATGAAAACTTTACAAATCTTTTCACAAAAGTCAGAGAATATAGACATCATCCATCTTTGAAAGGTAGTAGGTGCATTACATAAACCAAAAGGCATATGTCTATAAGCAAAGGTACCGAAAGGGCAAGTAAAATTAGTCTTTTCTTGATCGTCAGCTGACATAGGTATTTGAGGGAAACCAGAGTAACCATCTAGAAAGAAAAATGTGTATGTTTGGATAATATTTCTAGCATTTGATCAATGAAAGGCAAAGGGTAATGATCTTTTTAGTAGCTTTATTTAATTTGTGGAAATCAATCACCATCCTATAGCTTTTAATAATTCTTTGCGGGATCAATTCATCTTTATCATTAGGAACGACAGTAATACCTCCCTTCTTAGGGACACAATGGACATGGATTACCCACTGACTATCAGCAACGAGATAAATTATACCTGATTCAAGGAACTTTAATATTTCCTTTCTTAGCACTTCTTTCATCTTAGGATTTAGCCATCGTTGGTGATCAATAACTGGTTTGGCGTCTTTCTCCAAATGTATTTTGTGTCGACATAGAGTGGGACTAATGCCCTTAAGATCATCAAGAGTATATCCAATAGCAGCACGGTGCTTCTTCAGAGTTTTCAATATTTTTTCTTCTTCATGCTCTGGAAGGTTAGCGATAATAATAATAGGATATATCTTCTTTTCATCAAGATAAGCATATTTAAGAGTATCAGGCAATGGTTTAAGCTCAAACACAGGATCACCCTTGGGTGGAGGAGGATCCCCTAGGATTTCAACAGGCAAGTTGTGTTTCAGAATAGGTCCCTGTTTAAAGAATACTTCATCTATTTCCCTTCTTTCATTCATATACATATCATTTTCATGGTCTAGCAAATATTGTTCTAAAGGATAAGTAGGAGGCACGGCAATAGAAGCAAGACCGATAATTTCATCTTTACTAGGCAATTCTTTATCATGGGGTTGTCTACGAAATTTAGCAAAATTAAACTCATGAGACATATCCCCTAAACCAACAGAAACAATATCCTTATTGCAGTCTATCTTAGCATTAACAGTATTCAAGAAGGGTCTACAAAATATAATGGGACAAAAGCTATCTTGTGGGGAACCAAGAACAAGAAAATCAGCAGGATATTTCACTTTCCCACACAAGACTTCAAAATCTCTAAGAACTCCAAGTGGTGAAATAGTATCTCTATTGGCAAGCTTAATTGTAACATCAATCTCTTCTATCTCAGCAGGTGCAATATCATGCATAATTTCTTTGTATAAGGAATGAGGTATTGCACTTGCACTAGCACCCATATCACATAAGCCATAATAGCAATGATCTCCTATTTTAACAAAAATAACAGGCATACCTACAACAGGTCTATGTTTATTTTTAGCATCAGGTCTAGCAATTCTAGCAGCTTCATTGCAGAAGTAAATAACATGCCCATCGATATTATCGGCCAAGAGATATTTAACCATAGAAATTTTAGGTTCAACTTTAATTTTCTCAGGGGGTTTAGGTGCCTTAGTATTACTTTTGTTAACCACAGTTGAAGCTTTAGCATGATCCTTTATTCTAACAGGGAAAGGTGGCTTCTCAATATAAGCAGCATGAACAACATGATCATCATAAGTGATAGTCTTTTCTTCAACTTTAATAGGTGCAACTACTTTTACTTCAATGGGAGGATTATACTTAAACCACTTGTCCTTAGGGAGATCAACATGAGTAGCAAAGGATTCATAGAAAGAAGCTACTATCTCAGAATCAAGTCCATATTTAGTGCTAAATTCACGGAAAGCATCGGTATCCATAAAAGATTTAACACAATCAAACTTAGGTGTTATACCTAACTCACCTTTGTCGAGGTCCCAATCTTCAGAGTTATGTTTAATTCTTTCTAATAAATCCCATTTGAATCCAATAGTCTTCATCATAAAAGATCCAGTACAAGAAGTTTCAAGCATGGAGCGATTACTGAGAGAAAGCCGAGCATAATCTTTTGAGAGCTCATGATTGGGGCATGAATATAAAATTGATTTAAGCCTCCCCCATGCTTGAGCGATGCTTTCTCCTTCGCGAGGCCAAAAATTATATATATAATTATGATCACGATGAACAAGATGCATAGGATAAAACGTCTGATGAAATTCCAATTTCAATCGCTTGTAGTCCCATGATCCCATATCATCTCATAGCCTTTACCATGGCAATGCCTCTCCCTTCAAAGATAAAGGGAAGACCTTCTTATTGACAACATCATCGGGCATACCCGCAAGCTTAAATAATCCACAAACTTCATCCACATTGATTAAGTGTAAATCGAGATGCAATGTTCCATCTCCTGGAAAAGGATTAGCTAGTAGTTTATCTATCATACCCGAAGGAATTTCAATGTAAACATTTTTAGTAGGTTCGGTAGGTTGAGGAGAAACTCTTTGCTCTACTGGTCGGGGTGAAGATACCCCGAACAAGCCCCTCAAAGGATTATGTTCCATAGTAACAAGTGACAGTAAATTTCAGCACACTATATAAAAATTTTCATTACAAAATTCCACCTACCAAAGGCGCTTCACTCCCCGGCAATGGCGCTAGAAAAGAGTCTTGATGACCCACAAGTGTAGGGGATCTATCGTAGCCTTTTTGGTAAGTAAGAGTGTCGAACCCAACGAGGAGCAGAAGGAAATGATAAACAGTCTTCAGTAAGGTATTCTCTGCCAGCACTTAAATTATCGATAACAGATAGTTTTGTGATAAGGTAATCTGTAACGAGGACCAAGTAATAAAAGTAAATAAGGTGCAGCAAGATGGCACAATCCTTTTTGAAGCAAAGGAAAAGCCTGGACAAACTCTTATATGAAGGAAAGCGCTCCCGAGGACAAATGGGAATTATCGTCAAGCTAGTTTTCATCACGTTCATATGATTCGCGTTCGGTACTTTGATAATTTGATATGTAGGTGGACCGGTGCTTGGGTACTGTCCTTACATGGAAAAGCATCCCACTTATGATTAACCACTATTGCATGCATGCACAACTACAACAGAAGTATTAAGGTAAACCAAACCATAGCATGAAACATATGGATCCAAATCAGCCCCTTACGAAGCAACGCATAAACTAGGGTTTAAGCTTCTGTCACTCTAGCAACGCCTCATCCACTTATTACTTCCCAATGCCTCCCTCTAGGCCCAAACAATGGTGAAGTGTCATGTAGTCAGCGTTCACATGACACCACCAGAGGGATGACAACATACATCTCATCAAAATATTGACCGAATACCAAATTCACATGACTACTTATAGCAAGACTTCTCACATGTCCTTAGGAACAAACTTAACTACTCACAAGGCATATTCATGTTCATAATCAGAGGGGTATTAACATGCATAATGGATCTGAACATATGATCTACCACCAAGTAAACCAACTAGCATCAACTACAAGGAGTAATCAACACTACTAGCAACCCACAGGTACCAATCTGAGGTTTGGATATAAAGATTGGATACAAGAGGTGAACTAGGGTTTGAGATGAGATGGTGCTAGTGAAGATGTTGTTGGAGACTGACCCCCTCCCGATGAGAGGATCATTGGTGATGATGATGGTGATGATTTCCCCCTCCCGGAGGGAAGTTTCCCTGGCAGAACAGCTCTACCGGAGCCCTTGATTGGTTCCGCCAAGGTTCCGCCTCGTGGCGGCGGAGTTTCTTCCCGAAAGCTTGCTTATGATTTTTTTCTCGATGAAAGACTCCATATAGCCAAAATGGGCATCGGAGGGCCAGCAGGGGGCCCACGAGGCAGGGGGCGCGCCAAGGGGGTAGGCGCGCCCCCCACCCTCGTGGACGGTGGGTGCCCCCCCTTTAGTACTTCTTTCGCACAATATTTTATATATATTATGAAACATGCTCCCGTGAAGTTCAGGACTTTTGGAGATGTGCAGAATAGGTCTCTAATATTTGCTCCTTTTCCAGCCCTGAATTCCAGCTGCCGGCATTCCCCCTCTTCATGTAAACCTTGTAAAATAAGAGAGAATATGCATATGTATTGTGACATAATGTGTAATAACATTCCATAATGCAATAAATATCGATATAAAAGCATGATGAAAAATGGACGTATTAGTCGGTGCGAGGGTCCAACTCACAGCAATGTTCACATGCCATTCGGCTTGCTGAACGCGGCCGTCACCTTCCAGTGCCACCTGCGGAGCGTTCTGGCAGCTCAAGAGTCCAGGCATCACGCAGTTCTGGTAGAGATGGCGACGGTTCTTCATGATCCGCCCGGGCCCCTGATGCCTCCCGAAGATCTGGACTCAGGCGACTTGTGAGGAGCAACTTCTTCAAAATGCGTCTTCAGCTGCTTCAACATCCGTTCAGTGCACGCCTGGCGTACGCCACGCTGCCAGGTCCCCTGGACTTGGTAGTCGTGCCCCCCTCCTGAGCGGGACCTCGGTGAGGACATGTATGGAGGTCTGTTTGTACGTCAAGGGGGACTCTGGAGCATTGCGACTCAGGATCCTAACTGGTCATGTAACCTCTCACCCCTTGGTCTCGTCCTGGTGATCCGGACGACCCAACGGCGGCTGAGGTACATGCGGGGCCGGGCCCTGCCGACGCAGAACACTAAGGCCTACTTTCGCATCTCCTTCGCGCAGGCTGTTTGTGCGTCAAGACGGACTCCTTGGCATCGCGACTCAGGAGCCTAACTGATCACATAGCCCCTCACCCCTTGGTCTCGTCCTGGTGATCCGGACGACCCAACGACGGCTGAGGTATGCGCGGGGCTTGGCCCTACCGACGTAGAACATCAAGAAAACGGGAAGGAAATCGCGGAATCCTAACAAATTATTACAAGACATGATGTTCTTCAAAATACCAAACACAAGTTTTAACGCCTCCACAAGGCACAGTGCATGTTGCAAGAAATAAAAGCGGAGGGAAGTATCGCCAGCAAGCCTCCTCTTCAGCCTTGGGCGCCGCTGTCGCCTGCAAGGTGTGCCCCCTCGTCGACAATGTTGTCGTCGTTCGTGCCGTCAGTCGGGGCCGTAGGGTCGGCGGCACCATCAGCCGGAGGCTCGGGGTCGATGGTACGGAATTTCTCCAGCAGGGCCTCCACCCGGTCCTTCACGGCTTCGGCAGTAGCCTCGCAATGCTCCACGTCCACGGTATCGAGCAGGGCATTGAGGTCGGTGCTCGGGTTGCAAAGATGGAGGTGGCTGAAGACGCGCGTCATAGACAAGGAGGAGAGTGCGCGAGCTTTGCCCTCCACCATGGGGCCGATCACATTAACGACATCCTCGAGCGCCGTGACTAGATGAGGAAGTAGCTCGGCGGGGCCTTCCACGTCGGTCACCAGCGGCTTCATCAAGCCCTTCCCGTAGAGCTCCCGCAGTGCCTCGCAGGACTTCAAATCAAAGGATTTGAAGGTCGCACGATCTTCAACGAGAACCTTCGCCTTGGCTTCCAGCTGGGCCTTCTCCGCCTCCACCTTCTTCTCCAGCTTTTCCAGGCAGTCGCGCTCTAGGCCTGTGCCCGTGCCAGCTGCTCCAGCTCGGTGTCACGGCCGGCGACCGTGTCTTGCCGAGCCTTCAGCTTCTCCTCCCATGCCTCGTGCTGGCTAGGCTCGATAGCATGTTCATTGCGTAGGGTCTCCAGCTCGGCCTCCGCCACCCAGCAACGCTCCTTGGGGGCCTCGACATCCTTCAACGCCACCTCGCGGGCGGCTGCGGCCAGGTCGGTGGCCCACTTACCCTCCTCAGAAGCTGCCACGGCCTGACCCCATGCCGCCCTCACAGACGCGTCGGACCGCAGCCACTCCAAGATCAGCTCCAGGCACCCTGAAGGTCGTCCTGAAGCTGGGTCAGCGTGGAGAAAGCCTCCTCCAAATCGTCAGGCGAGGAAGAAGGATCACGGCCCAGCGGTGTAATGGGAAGAGGAGGAGGCAGTATTGGCGCGAAGGCCTGCAAGTCGGCGGCAACAGAAGAGGCTGGGGGCTCCTGAGCCTTTGGAGCCTCAGCAGGTAAGCTGGGGGCAGGCGCCTCCAGAGTTGGCTTGGCTGTGGAGACCACATTCTTCTAAGGTCGGGGCTCTGAATCTCGCGAGTATGACCCAGACGCTGAGGCTCGAGAGCCGTCGCCATCCCTCTGCGTCAGAGGAGGCGCAACAACAGCTGGCTGCTGGGCCTGAGGGGTTGCGGTCGCCCCCTTCTTCTTCTTCACCACCGACATTGGCTTATCAGTGCAAGGGGATACGACAGACATGAATGGAGTGCTTACTGGTCTACGGTGGTGTACGCCCTCGCCCTCTTCTGGAGCACCAGGCCCGAAGACTTCGCGGCCTAGGGCACTGGCACATGAGCCCCAAGGGCAGGCAAGGACATGGCGGCCGGACCCGCAGAAGCGCCGGCAGGCGACCGAGCAGAAGCGTCGCCTCGAGAGATCAGTGTCGGTCTGCTCTTCTTCAGGAACCCAGCCGGCAGCTTCTTTGGAGGGGTGCCCCCGGACCTTGTTGTGACCCCGACAGGGATCGGCGACTCCCTTGCCAAATACTCGCCAACCTCGTCGTCATCAGGAAAGGTGCGGAGGAGATCGTCCACGCGAAGCGGAGAGGTCTCCCCTGCCCCCTCCCGGGTTGCCTCTGAGTCCAGCCTCTCCTCCACACCGGACTCGCCGGAGGACACCATCACCGAGGCTGCCACCACCAGGGCCCCGGTAGGCACCAGCGGCTCGAGCCCACATTCATTGAAGACGAGCATGGCGGCGGCGATCTTTGCCCCATTCAGGCAGCGGTACAGCGGAAGATGGCTATCAGGCGGGTACCCATGATCCTCTGCAACCATGAGGTGGAGAACCTTGTCCAACTCCTCGTTGAACAAGGCATCCGGGCACAGGCGGAGGTCGCCTCCCTCGTCTGAGAGCTTCCACAAGGGGCGCGAGCATGCCTGGAGCGGGGCCAGGCACTGGGACAGGAACTCCTTGACGACCATGGCCCCCGTCAGCTTCAACGCTTTCGGATCGTCCGGCTACAGGTCGGCCGCCATCCTCCCCAACATCTGCTCCACCCACGGGTTGGTGAGCTTCACGCTATTCCACCCCTTGTGAGGCACTGGCATCCCCGTCGGTAGGACCAGCCGAGGGTAGGGGCTCTTGGCATCCATGAGGACCCACTTGTTCCAGAAGCCATCCGCTTTCTTCCCGGCTTTGCTTTGCTTCCATTGGCCGCAACAAAGTTGGCGCACCCCGAGCATGGGCCATCTTTGTTCCGGAGGTACAAGAAGTGGAGAAGCAGCGCTACGGACGTCATCACCCCCACGAATGCGTCGCAGTAAAAGGCAAAGATCGATAGGAGGAGGACGGAGTTGGGATGAATACGGAGGCGCGGAGCTTAATGGCGGAGGATAGCATAGAAAAACCCAGAGAAAGGGGGACCAACCCCGCGAAGACACTATGCAAGAAGAATGGGTAGAAGGTACTACCCAAGGCCTCTGGCTTGGCGGAGCCAGCCCGAACCGTGGTCTCTACCCCCTCATTGCTATCGCCCGCCACCATCAGGAGCGCGGTGGCGAAGTTCTTCTCCGAAACCGTGGGTGCGCTCAAGGCGGGCTCATACCAGGAGGGCGAGCGCGCGGCCTTTGCCTTGTCGGATGCCATCGGCTGCAAGCCTGGGTCCTAGTGGATCTGGTGTCTCTCGGGGCGAGAAGAAGGGGATCTGGAGCAAGACGAAGGAAGGCAATGAAGAGTCTGTAGCGTGCGCCAGCCTTTTGTCAGGCAAGAACGGTTGTCGAGGCTGCATGGGGAAGCGAAGGCGCCCCTGTCCCACCAATCGCCACGCGTCAATCAAGGCCGCATGCGGTTGGGGCCTGCGGTGCTTCGCACTTGCCCTTTGGCTTTGCCTCTAGCCCAAGTCCGAGAGCACCTTGGGCCTGGGGGATACTGTCGGTGTTCTGGGACCGGGGGTACCCAGACTTGCCTGCCTGCAGCTCGTGAGTGTGGCTCCACGAACGTCCTGGTACGGCCCATCTTCAGCAGCGGCAACTCAAGACCGTCATGAGGGACCGAGCCTCACGAGGCGGACGACACCAAGACCTCCCTGGGGGCAGTCTCACTAGGCTGGTTCCCGAGGAGCAGAGATATCTATGCAAGGGGCACCTCACGAGATTCAAGTGACATGAGCCATGACGACCAAGGCCAGTCGGGCGCCAGCGGGCGCGGTGTGCTAGTTTCCTCTTTGGTGCTAAGGGGGCAAGCGCAGGCACGGGTCCCAAGGCATCAAGCAAAGGTTTCCATATCGGTGCAACAAGACCAAGACCGCCAGGACGGCAGGACAGAGGTCATCATGGAGCCCACAACAGCATCACCACCAGAGCCTTTAGCAGGCGAAGACCACCTTTTGTCAGGATAGCTTGTACTAGTTGTCCCCCTTCAAACTTGGCCACTGTGGGATCCCTTCCCGCCTAAACATTTGGGAAGAGGACCAAGGCCACTATAAATAGAACCTAGCCACCACCGTAGAAGGGGACGGATCACTAAGATCACCACTCAATGATAACCCACAAGTATAGGGGATCGCAACAGTTTTCGAGGGTAGACTATTCAACCCAAATTTATTGATTCGACACAAGGGGAGCCAAAGAATATTCTCAAGTATTAGGAGCTGAGTTGTCAATTCAACCACACCTGGAAAACTTAATATCTGCAACAAAGTATTTAGTAGCAAAGTAGTATGGAAGTAATGGTAACGGTGGCAAAGGTAACAATATTGGTTTTGTAGTCATTGTAACAGTAGAAACGGAAAAGTAAATAAGCAAAGATCAATATGTGAAAAACTCGTGGGCAATGGATCAGTGATGGATAATTATGTCGGATGTGATTCCTCATGCAACAGTTATAACATAGGGTGACACCGAACTAGCTCCAGATCATCAATGTAATGTAGGCATGTATCCCGAATATAGTCATACATGCTTATGGAAAAGAACTTGTGTGACATTTTTTGTCCTACCCTCCCGTGGCAGCGGGGTCCTATTGGAAACTAAGGGATATTAAGGCGTCCTTTTCATAGAGTAACGGACCAAAGAATTATCACTAAGTGAATACATGAACTCCTCAAACTACGGTCATCACCGGTAAGTATCCCAGTTATAGTCACTTCGGGGTTAACAGATCATAACACATAATAGGTGACTATAGACTTGCAACATAGGATCAAGAACTCACATATATTCATGAAAACATAATAGGTTCAGATCTGAAATCTTGGCAGTCGGGCCCTAGTGACAAGCATTAAGCATAGCAAAGTCATAGCAACATCAATCTCAGAACATAATGGATATTAGGGATCAAACACTAACAAAACTAACTCGATTACATGATAAATCTCATCCAACCCATCACCGTCCAGCAAGACTATGATGGAATTACTCATGCACGGCGGTGAGCATCATGAAAGTTGTGATGGAGGAAGGTTGATGATGACGATGGCGACGGATTCCCCTCTCTAGAGCCCCGCACGAACTCCATATGAGCCCTCCCGAGAGACATTTGGGCTTTGCGGCGGCTCCGTATCGTTAAACGCGATGAATCCTTCTCTCTGATTTTTTTCTCCCTGAACGTGAATATATAGAGTTGGAGTTGAGGTCGGTGAAACACTAGGGGGCCCACGAGGTAGGGGCACGCCTACGGCGGTAGGCGCACCCCCACCCTCATGGACAGGGTGTGGGCCCCCTGGCCTTGATTCTTTCGCCAGTATTTTTTATATATTCCAAAAATATTCTTCGTTGATTTTCAGGTCATTCCGAGAACTTCTATTTCTGCACAAAAATAACACCATGGAAATTCTGCTAAAAACAGCGTCAGTCCGGGTTAGTTCCATTCAAATCATGCAAGTTAGAGTCCAAAACAAGGGCAAAAGTGTTTGGAAAAGTAGATACGTTTGAGGCGTATCAACTCCCCCAAGCTTAAACCTTTGCTTGTCCTCAAGCAATTCAGTTGATAAACTCTGTTTGCTCTTGTTGTTGTAAATATGTAAAGCCAGCATTCAAGTTTTCAGCAAAGATTATGAACTAACCTTATTCACAATAACATTTAGGTCTCATGTTACTCATATCAATGACATAATCAACTAGCAAGCAATAATAGTAAGTCTCAGATGGCAACACTTTCTTAAAACAATCATAATATGATATAACAAGATGGTATCTCTCTATCCCTTTCTAAGACCACAAAACATAAATGCAGAGCAACTCTGAAGATCAAGGGCTGACTAGAGATTGTAATTCATGGTAAAGGAGATCCAGTCATAGTCATACTCAATGTAAACTAATAGTAATGCATGCAAATGACAGCGGTGCTCTCCAACTAGTGCTTTTTAATAAGAGGATGATGACTCAACATAAAAGTAAATAGATAGGCCCTTTGCAGAGGGAAGCAGTGATTTTTAGAGGTGCCAGAGCTCAATTTTGAAATAGAGATGAATAATATTTTGAGCGGTATACTTTCATTGTCAACATAACAACCGAGATATCTTGATATCTTCCATGCCACACACATTATAGGTGGTTCCCAAACAAAATGGTAAAGTTTATACTTCCCCTACCACCAACAAACATCAATCCATGGCTTGTCCGAAACAACGGGTGCCTCCAACTAACAACAATCATGGGGGAGTTTTGTTTGCAATTATTTTGATTTGATTTGAGCATGGGACTGGGCATCTCGTTTACTAGCCATTTTCTCGTGAGTGAGGAGCGGAGTACACTCCTCTTGAAAATAACCCGCCTACCATGGAAGATATAGACAGCCCTAGTTGATACATGAGCTATTCGAGCATACAAAACAGAATTTAATTTGAAGGTTTAGAGTTTGGCACATACAAATTTACTTGGAACGGCAGGTAGATACCGCATATAGGAAGGTATGGTGGACTCATATGGAATAACTTTTGGGGTTTATGGAGTTGGATTCACAAGCAGTATTCCCGCTTAGTACAAGTGAAGGCTAGAAAGAGACTGGGAAGGACCAACTAGAGAGCGACAACAGTCATGAACATGCATTAAAATTAATCAACACTGAATGCAAGCATGAGTAGGATATAATTCACCATGAATATAAATATCTTGTAGGCTATGTTGATTTTGTTTCAACTACATGCGTGAACATGTGCCAAGTCAAGCCACTCGAATCGTTCAAAGGAGGATACCACCCTGTCATACCACATCACAACCATTTTAATAGCATGTTGGCACGCAAGGAAAACCATTATAAACTCCTAGCAAATTAAGCATGGCATGAGCAACTATAATCTCTAATTGTCATTGCAAACATGTTTCATTCATAATAGGCTGAATTAGGAATGATGAACTAATCGTATTTACAAAAATAAGAGAGGTCGACTTCATACTAGCTTCTCTCATCTCAATCAGTCCATCATATATCACTTGCACAACCGAATAGTGTGGATAATAATAATAGTGCACGTGCATAGGACTAACCTGGAATCTACAAGCATTCAATTCAAGGGAGAAGACAAGGTAATATGGGCTCTTTGTTAGATCAACAATAATTCAAATGAGAGCCACTAAACATTTTCATCATGGTCTTCTCCTCTCGACCCCCAAAGAAAAAGAAAAGAAACAAAACTATTTACAAGGGAAAGCTCCCAACAAACAAAAGAAGAATGAGAAATATTTTTGGGTTTTCTTTTAATTATTACTACTACTACAAGCATGGAAAGTAAACTAGCTAAAAGCTACAACTAATTTTTTTTCTAAAGGTTTTTGAAACACACAAGAAGAAGGCTTAAAAAGAAATTAAACTATCATGGATGATAGAATGAAAAAGTATGAGCACCGACAACTGGCATGAGTGTGTGAACATGAATGTAATGTCGGTGAGGGATACGTACTCCCCCAAGCTTAGGCTTTTGGCCTAAGTTGGTTTATTTCCACGGCTCAAAGCCGCCCTCTCCGGTGTACGGAGGAGTGTCCTATGGGTGCCACTGGTTGGCGATCTCCTTCGGATCCCACTAATAAACAGACTGACGGTGAGGATCAAGTGGTGGCTCCGGCTCAGGCTCTAGAGCTGATGTCAGGCTCCGGTATGCATGAACGGCCTTCGGCTAAACAAGGTACGTGCCTGAAAATATGTTGAACAAAGAGGGAGCAGGCAAGGTAATAGTCTCAAAGTTACTTTTTATCAAATATCAGTCTATAGTTAAGCATCTTCTTCTTATTCTTAACAGTAAAATCATGTGCTACCATACTCTTATAATCTAGAAAAATAGGAGGAAGCAACTTCTCCTCTTTCTAATAATGCCTAATAGGTATGTTAAAGTGTGCAGCAAGGGGCGAGGCAAAGATGCCTCCAAAGACAGGACCCTTTGTACGGTTTAGATTTAACCATTTAGCAACATTAGAGCCTAAACTAAAGGTGGTATCATGAAACAAAGCATGGCACAAAATAACAATATCAGGGGCACTGAGGTTTCCAATGTTCCCGCGACAAATTAAGCATCTACTAGCAAAAATTGCAAAGTAACATAGAACAGGAAAATGTATGCTAGTAATTCTTGCATCAGAAACTTTTCTCGTTTCCCCTACAGCAATCATATCAATAAATCCTGCCACATCATTACGATGTGGTTCCTCTATGCTGCCCTCAAAGGGTATCTTACAGACCTGGCAAAAATCATATAGTGACATCTCCTTAACCTCATCATATAAATGAAATTCCACTGAAGGTGGTGATTTCTTAGCATGAAATTGAAAATTTTGCACGAAAATATTAGGGAGGAGGAGATACTGTTCGCGCTGGACGCGAAGGAAGTCAACGAGGCCTGCATTCTCAGCCAAATAATAAAAGTCTTCATAAATACCGGCTGCTCTCAAGAACTCATCACAGGGACATTCGCACGGCTGAACCTCCGAAGTGCGAGGGAGATTATATTTGGGCTTCTTATTCTCTTCACTTTGCTTATCATTCGAGCTTCGGCTCGAAGAGCCCCTCAACAATCTCTTCATCATTTCCTCTGAAAATTTTCTGAAATTTTTAGTGACTCAAAATAAAGGTGAACCAAACTCAACAAAATTTATAGCGACCACTCCTACAAGTACCTAGAGGTTATATCATGTATTAAAACTACCTTTGACCACATAAATTTGACATGCAAGCTCAAGAACAGGGTCACCTAAGCAGCAAAAATATGGAATAAATAAAGCACTAGAACAAAAACTAATTGGACCATTGGAGGAGTCACATACCAAAGAACAATGCCCCAAAGCAGTTTTGTGAATTGAGCTTTGAGCAAGGAGATTGAAAATGGCAGCAAAATGAGCTAGAACTCAGGTTTGAGCTGGTGGATGATTTTTTCTGGAGGAAGACGAAGTGTGTGGGTGCAAGAATAAGTGGAGGGTCCCACGTGGGGTCCACGAGGCAGGGGAGCACGCCCTAGGGGGTGGGCACGCCCTCCACCCTCGTGGGCACATGGTGAGTCCCCCTGGTGTGTTCTCAGTGCCAAATATTCTTAAATATTCAAGAAAAAATCATATTAAGTTTTCAAGGCATTTGGAGAACTTTTATTTTCGGGGTATTTTTTTATTGCAAGGATAATTCAGAAAACAGACAGAAAATACTATTTTTACTTTATTTAATCTAAATAACAAAAAGTAAAAGGAGGGTACAGAGAGTTGTGCTTTCTAACTTCATCCATCTCATGCTCATCAAAAGGAATCCACTAACAAAGTTGATTAAGTCTTGTTAACAAACTCTTTTCGAATAACATGAAACCGGAGAAATTTCAAATAACACTAGGTTACCTCAACAGGGATATGCATGTCCCCAACAATAAGAATATCATATTTCTTCTTGACAGTTGGAAGAGAAAATTCAAAACCTCCAAAAGTAATTGTTGGAATTTTTCCAATAGAATTGATACTGTGGACTTAAGGTTGTTTCCTCGAAAAGTGTACCATATGCTCATTACCATTAACATGAAAAGTGACATTGCCTTTGTTGCAATCAATAACAGCCCCTGCAGTATTCACAAAGGGTCTACCAAGAATAATAGACATATTATCATCATCGGGACTATCAAGAATAACAAAGTCCGTTAAAATAGTAACATTTGCAACCACAACAGGTACATCCTCACAAATACCGACAGGTATAGCAATTGATTTATCAACCATTTGCAAAGATATTTCAGTAGGTGTCAAGTTATTCAAATCAAGTCTTCGATATAAAGTGAGAGGCATAACACTAACACCGGCTTCGAGATCACATAAAGCAGTTTTAACATAGTTTCTCTTAATGGAGCATGGTATAGTTGGTACTCCTAGATCTCCTAGTTTCTTTGGTATTCCACCTTTAAAAGTGTAATTAGCAAGCATGCTGGAAATTTCAGCTTCCGGTATCTTTCTTTTATTAGTAACAATATCCTTCATGTACTTAGCATAAGGGTTCATTTTAAGCATATCAGTCAAAGGCATACGCAAAAAAATAAGTCTAATCATTTTAGCAAAGCGCTCAAAATCCTCATCATCCTTTTTCTTGGATGGTTTAGGATGAAAAGGCATGGGTTTCCGAACCCATGGCTCTCTTTCTTTACCGTGCTTCCTAGCAACAAAGTCTCTCTTATCATAATGTTGATTCTTTGATTGTGGGTTATCAAGATCAACATCAGGTTCAATCTCTACATCCTTGTCATTGCTAGGTTCAGCATCAACATGAACATCGTCATTAACAATATCACTATGTTCATGTTCATTACCAGATTGTGTTTCAGCATCAGACATAGAAATGTCATTGGGATTCTCAGGTGTGTCAACCATAGGTTCACTAGAAGCATGAAAAGTACTATCATTTTTCTTTTTCTTCTTCTTACAAGAACTAGGTGCATCAATATTAGTTCTCTGAGAATCTTGCTCAATTCTCTTAGGGTGGCCCTCAGGATACAAAGGTTCCTGGGTCATTTTACCCCCTCTAGTCATAACTCTAACGTCATTATCATTTTTCTTATTATTTAATTCATTGAGCAAATCATTCTGAGCTTTAAGCACCTGTTCTACTTGAGTGATAACCATAGAAGCATGTTTACTAATAAGTTTAATTTCACCTTCAACTCTAGACATATAATCACTCAAGTGTTCAATCATATAAGCATTGTGTTTCAATTGTCTACCAACATAAGCATTGAAGTTTTCTTGTTTAACAATAAAATTATCAAACTCATCTAAGCTTTGGCTAGCAGACTTATTATGAGGAGTATCACCTTCATCAAATCTATAGAGATAATTTACCTTTACTACCTGTGTCGGGTTATCAAGACCATGTATTTCTTCAATAGGTGGTCAATTCTAAACATCTTCAGCTTTAATACCTTTTTCTTTCATAGATTTCTTTGCCTCTTGCATATCTTCAGGACTGAGAAATAGAATACCCCTTTTCTTCGGAGTTGGCTAAGGAGTTGGTTCAGGAAGTGTCCAATCATTTTCATTGCTCAACATATCATTCAATAGCACTTCATGTTGATCAATTGTTCTTTCCCTGAACACAACCAGCCCAACTATCCAGGTGGTCTCTGGAAGCATCGGTTAGTCCATTATAAAAGATATCAAGTATTTCATTTTTCTTGAGAGGATGATCTGGCAAAGCATTAAGTAATTGGAGAAGCCTCCCCCAAGCTTGTGGGAGACTCTCTTCCTCAATTTGCAAAAAACTATATATTTCCCTTAAAGCAGCTTGTTTCTAATGAGCGGGGAAATGTTTAGTAGAGAAGTAATAAATCATATCCTAGGGACGACGCACATAACCAGGATCAAGAGAATTAAACCATGTTTTAGCATCACCCTTTAATGAGAATGGAAACAACTTAAGGATAAAGTAATAGCGAGTTTTCTCATCATTATTGAACAAGGTGGCTATATCATTCAACTTATTAAGATGTGCCATAACAGTTTCAGATTCATAGCTATAGAAAGGATCAGATTCAACCAAAATAATTAACTCAGGGTCGACAGAGAAATCATAATCCTTATCGGAAATACAGATAGGTGAAGTAGCAAAAGCAGGGTCATATTTCATTCAAGCATTCAAAGATTTTTCTTTAAGCTTAGCTAATAATTTCTTAAGATCATATCTATCATTGCAAGCTAAGAAGTCTCTAGCGTTTCTTCATCCATAACATAACCCTCAGGCACAACAGGCAATTCATATCTAAGGGGAGAATCTTCATCATCACTTTCATCAATATTATCAGTTTCAATAATTTCATTCTCTCTAGCCCTAGCAAGTTGTTCATCAAGAAATTCACCTAGTGCCATAGTATTATCAAGCATAGAAGTAGTTTCATCATAAGTATCATGCAAAGCAGTAGTGGCATCATCAATAACATGCGACATATCAGAATGAATAGCAGGAGTAGGTGTCGCAAGTTTACTCAAAACAAAAGGTGAATCAAGTGCAAAGCTAGATGGCAGTTCCTTACCTCCCCTCGTAGTTGAGGGAAATATCTTGGTTCTTTTATCTTTCAAGTTCTTCATAGTGATCAGCAGATATAAATACCAAGTGACTCAAAGAATAGAGCTATGCTCCCCGGCAACGGCGCCAGAAAATAGTCTTGATAACCCACAAGTATAGGGGATCGCAACAATTTTCGAGGGTAGAGTATTCAACCCAAATTTATTGATTCGACACAAGGGGAGCCAAAGAATATTCTAAACTATTAGCAATTGAGTTGTCAATTCAACCACACCTGGAAAACTTAATATCTACAACAAAGTATTTAGTAGGAAAGTAGTATGGAAGTAACGGTAACGGTGGCAAAGGTAACAGTATTGGTTTTGTAGTGATTGTAACAGTAGCAACGGAAAAGTAAATAAGCAAAGATCAATACGTGAAAAGCTCATAGGCAATGGATCAGTGATGGATAATTATGTCGGATGTGATTCCTCAAGCAACAGTTATAACATAGGGTGACACTGAACTAGCTCCAGTTCATCAATGTAATGTAGGCATGTATTCCGAATATAGTCATACGTGCTTATGGAAAAGAACTTGTATGACATATTTTGTCCTACCCTCCCATGGCAGCGGGGTCCTTTTGGAAACTAAGGGATATTAAGGCTTCCTTTTAATAGAGTACCGGACCAAAGCATTAACACTTAGTGAATACATGAACTCCTCAAACTACAGTTATCACCGGTAAGTATCCCGATTATTGTCACTTCGGGGTTAACGGATCATAACACCTAATAGGTAACTATAGACTTGCAAGATAGGATCAAGAACTCACATATATTCATGAAAACATAATAGGTTCAGATCTGAATCATGGCACTCAGGTCCTACTGACAAGCATTAAGCATAGCAAAGTCATAGCAACATCAATCTCAGAACATAATGGATACTAGGGAGCAAACCCAAACAAAACTAACTCGATTACATGATAAATCTCATCCAACCCATCACCGTCTAGCAAGCCTACAATGGAATTACTCACGCATAGCGGTGAGCATCATGAAATTGGTGATGGAGGAAGGTTGATGATGACGATGGCGACGGATTCCCCTCTCCGGAGCCCCGAACAGACTCCAGATGAACCCTCCCGAGAGAGATTAGGGCTTGGCAGTGGCTCCGTATCGTGAAATGTGATGAATCCTTCTCTCTGATTTTTTTCTCCGCGAACGTGAATATATAGAGTTGGAGTTGAGGTCGGTGGAGCACCAGGGGGCCTACGAGGCAGGGGGCGCGCCCAGGGGGTAGGCGGGCCCCCACCCTCGTGGACAGGGTGTGGGCCCCCTGGCCTTGATTCTTTCGCCAGTATTTTTTATATATTCCAAAAATATTCTCCGTTGATTTTCAGGTCATTCTGAGAACTTTTATTTCTGCACAAAAATAACACCGTGGCAATTCTGCTGAAAACAGCGTCAGTTCAGGTTAGTTCCATTAAAATCATGCAAGTTAGAGTCCAAAACAAGGGTAAAAGTGTTTGGAAAAGTAGATACGTTGGAGACGTATCACTCAACCACCAGCTCATCGAGCCCAAGAACACCTCACCTCCTGAGGCTGTTCATCCACTATACTAGTTCATCCTGAGCCCCTCGAGGTTATCCACCACACACTGGAGTAGGGTATTACACCGCAAGGTGTCCCGAACCAGTATAAACCCTCGTGTCTCTTGTTCTTTGGGTCCGTCGAGCTAGGCTGTGAGATCGTCGAGCGAGCGAGCTAGGAAGAGAGTGTTCTTCGTGCGCACACAGAGTTTGAACCTCACAAGGGTTTGCCAGAATCCGTAATCCGACACCTCCGGTGTCTATATAAACCGGAGGGTTTAGTCCGTAGAGATCATCAGAATTTAGATAGGCTAGACATCTAGGGTTTAGCCATTATGATCTCGAGGTAGATGAACTCTTGTAACCCCTATATTCATCAAGATCAACCAAGCAGGAAGTAGGGTATTACCTCCATTAAGAGGGCCCGAACCTGGGTAAACATCGTGTCCCCTTTGTCTCCTGTTACCTTCGCTCCTCATATGCATAGTTCAGGATCCCCTACCCGAGATCGGCCGGTTTTGACACCGACATTGGTGCTTTCATTGATAGTTCCTCTGTGTCTTCGACAGTAGGATTGATCCCTTGCCTTGTCATTAGCGACAACATTACCTCTAGAGGGGCCCTAGCTCTGGGGTAGGTCCTCCAGCTCGGCGGTTTCACCATGGGCGCCCGCGCGACCGTTAAGCCAAAGGCAGCCCTCCAAATCGCTAAACATCGTCTTCTCGTCGGCCTTGAACACCATAAAAAGCTGGATCCAGTAGATGTCTCGTCCTTGAAGAAACTACTAGGTCGCATTGCTTCCCTGGGGGTTGCAACAGACTACGATCTGATTGTGCTTAAACCTGATCAGAGGGAAATCAAGTCCCTGCCGATCACCCATCTGGTAGCGGTCGTGGAGGAACAAGCCGAGAATACTTCTCCCCCTAAGTTAAGAACAAGCTATGTTTGGATTTCCGAGTCCTGCGAGCCAGATACCCATCGACGGGAAGAGACCTCGTGTCCTCCGAACATAGAATCGGGTGTTGATCCGAAAAGCCGCCAGGACACTCCGGATCATGGGCTGGTAACCTCGGAAACTCTTCAAACTCTGGATACAATAGTGGGTCAGGGTTCGGATTTTATCCCAGCCACCCACCAACCACAAGCAATATTCCCCAAGAAATTCAGGCCCTCTAGATGTATGCGACCTAATGTATGTGCGGCAGCAGCCTGAGGAAACGGTCCATAACTTCTGGGCTAGATTCGTCCTTGTTAAAAACAAGATCAAAGATTGTTGCGACGATGACGCGGTTTCAGTATTTTGTCGCAGTTGTACGGCCGAGGGAATCCTCAATGCCCTCAACCTCAGCCGCATACTTCACTTCACAGATTTGGCACACATCGTACAGAAGTACTGCGAGATGGAAAGCACCTGGAAAGACCAGACAGCCCGGTGGGAACCTCCTGCCTTTAAGCAGCCCACCAGATGGACAAAAAGAATGCACCCTTACGGAGCACCCAACTATCATCTCATTGACAAGAGAACCAAATCCTTCACATGACATAGGACTGTGCATGACGAACTGCTCGACAAGCCCTGTCAAGTACACACTATGCCTAATACGGAACCAACACACAGCCTTCGGGCATGTTGGGTACTCCGGTAAGTGGCTAAGAGCGGCGAGGTCATCCTGGCCAACACAACTCCGGAGAGGTACTTGATACGTCTCCAATGGATCTATAATTTTTTATTGTTCCATACTGTTATATATCAATCTTAGATGTTTTATAATTATTTTATAGTCATTTTGTATCATTTTTTGGTACTAACCTATTGACATAGTGTCGAGTGCCAGTTGTTGTTTTCTACATGTTTTTTACATCGCAGGAAATCAATATCAAACGGAGTCCAAACGCAACGAAACTTTATAGAGATTTTTTTTTGGACTAGAAGGAACATAATGGGCCCTGGCTGCGCCTGGGGGTGCTCCGAGGTGGGCACAACCCACCAGGGCACGCCAGGAGGCCCAGGGGTGCCCAGGCGGGATGTGCCGACCTCGGGTGCCCCCCGGACTACCTCCTTGCTCTATAAATACCCCAATATTCCCAAAACCCTAGGGGAGTCGACGAAATATTCATCCAGCCGCCATAGAGTCTAGAACCACTAGATCCAATCTAGACACCATCTCGGATGGGGTTCACCACCTCCATTAGTGCCTCTCCGATGATGCGTGAGTAGTTCTTTATAGACCTTCGGGTCCGTAGTTAGTAGCTAGATGGCTTCCTCTCTCTCCCTTGATTCTCAATACAATGGTCTCTTGGAGATCCATATGATGTAACTCTTTGCGGTGTGTTTGTTGGGATCGATGAACTTTGAGTTTATGATTAGATCTATCTTTTTATATCCATGAAAGTATTTGAGTTTCTTTGATCTCTTTTGTGCATGACTGCTTATAGGCTCGTATTTCTTCTCTAATATTTGGGTTTTGTTTGGCCAACTTGATCTATTTCTCTTGCAATGGGAAGAGGTGCTTTGTAGTGGGTTCGATCTTACGGTGCTTCATCCCAGTGACAGAAGGGGAACCGACACGTATGTATTGTTGCTACTAAGGATAAAACGATGGGGTCTATCTCTACATAGATAGATCTTGTCTACATCATGTCATCATTCTTATTGCATTACTCTGTTTCTCCATGAACTTAATACACTAGATGCATGCTGGATAGCGGCTGATGTGTGGAGTAACAGTAGTAGATGCAGGCAGGAGTCGGTCTACTAATCTTGGACGTGATGCCTATGTAATGATCATTGCCTGGATATCGTCATGATTATTTTAAGTTCTATCAATTTCCCAATAGTAATTTGTTTACCCACCGTTTGCTATTGTTCTCGGGAGAAGCCACTAGTGAAACCTACGGCCAACGGGTCTCTTTATCACATATTTGCCTTTGCGATCTACTTCTCCTTTGCTTTTATTTTCGGATCTATTAAACCAAAAATACAAAAATATCTTGCTGCAATTTATTCTTATTTATTGTATTTGGCGTTCGATCTATCAATCTACTACAACTTTATCTCATGTTCGTTTGCCTATCTTGAGGCGCTGTACCCGGAAGGGATTGACAACCCCTTTAACATGTCGAGTTGTGAGGATTTGTTATCTGTGTGCAGGGGCTGTTTACATTGTGTTGCTTGGTTCTCCTACTAGTTCGATAACCTTGGTTTCGTAGCTGAGGGAAATACCAACCGCCGTTGTGCTGCATCATCCCTTCCTTTTTGGGGAAATACCGACGTAACCTCAAGCGACATCAATACTCTTTAGAGGACGACGATCTCAATGTCTTTACGGTCTTTGAGACCTTTTTCTTCAAATAATCGACGCAAAAGGCCGCTGCGTGACCTCACCGAAGTCAACCACGTTGCTGTGATAAATCCCTGGAACGATATGGCAATAACTTTTACTGCCAATGACGAACCAAGGGCCAGATCAGTCCGAGCAGCTGCCGCCTTGGTCTTAAACCCAATTGTGGATGGCTTAAGGCTCACCAAGGTGCTCATGGACGGCGGTAGTGGACTGAACCTCATTTACGAGGATACGCTCCAAAAAATGCAAATGGACAAAAGTCACATTGAGCAAAGCTGCGCCACCTTTCGGGGCATTATCCCATGTCAAGAAGCACGAAGCTCAGGGAAAATTAAGCTTGATGTGGTGTTCGACACGCCGGAGAACTACAAGTCCGAAGAGTTTCTCTTCCATGTGACACCTTTCAATAGCGGATATCACGTCCTGTTGTGGCGAGACGCATTCAGATGCTTTCAAGCTATACCCCATTATGGGTACATGAAGCTCAAAATGCCAGGGCCCAATGGATTTATCACTATGACTAGTGATCTGGATATAGCACTCCGCGCCAAAAACAAAACTGTATCCTTGGCCCTCGAGGCACTATCCAAGGCCCTCGCGGCCGTGGAGTTGACCACTCTGCATTCTATAGTGGACAAAGATGACGTAATCCTCGATAATAGGCCCAAGTCCACTTCTTTCGAACCAGCAGACGAAATAGTTAAATTTCAAGTGCACCCAATGGATCCTAACAAAACAGTAGCCATTGGAGCACAGCTGGATCCGA
The DNA here is from genome assembly GCF_018294505.1 of Triticum aestivum. Taxonomy (NCBI): domain Eukaryota; kingdom Viridiplantae; phylum Streptophyta; class Magnoliopsida; order Poales; family Poaceae; genus Triticum; species Triticum aestivum. The sequence goes on along the minus strand of NC_057812.1, from coordinate 341,606,349 downwards.
CAGTCGACGTCGCCTTGTGAGCGTTCCTGTGCGAGAATTGGGACATTTTCTCCTGGCATCCTTCGGATATGCCAGGAATCCCACGCAGACTGGCCGAACATAGCCTCAACATAATAAAGGAGCTCAAGCCAGTCAAACAAAAGATGCGGCAATTTTCCAAACCTAAGCGACAATCTATGGGGGAGGAGCTATGTAACACCCACAAATGCGGCTATATCTCCCACGTGTCGGGGGATGACTTAGAGGCATAGCCGCATGGTAGTTTTGTCGCAAGAGGGGTAATCTTCACACAATCCCATGTACTGAATAAGAAAGGGATAAAGAGTTGGCTTACAATCACCACTTCACACAATACATAAATAAATCATACATCATCCAAATACACTCAAAGACCGACTACGGTCAAATCCAACAGAAAAGGAAGATAAACGCCAAATGCTAGATCCCCGATCGTCCCAACTGGGCTCCACTACTGATCATCAGGAAACGAAACGTAGTAACGTCCCAGATCCTCGTCGAACTCCCACTTGAGTTCGGTAGCATCACTTGCACTGGTATCCTCGACACCTGCAACTGTTTGGAAGTATCCGTGAGTCACGAGGACTCAACAATCTCACACCCGCGAGATCAAGACTATTTAAGCTTATGGGTAGGGTAACGTAATGAGGTGGAGCTGCAGCAAGCACTAAGCACATATGGTGGCTAACATACGCAAATAAGAGCGAGAAGAGAAGCAACGCAACGGTCGAGAAGCTAGAAGTGATCAAGAAGTGATACTGAAACTACTTATGTTCAAGCATAACACAAGACAGTGTTCACTTCCCGGACTCCGCCGAAAAGAGACCATCATGGCTACACACGCAGTTGATGCATTTTAATTAAGTCCAGTGTCAAGTTCTCTACAACCGGACATTAACAAATTCCCATCTGCCACATAACCACGGGCACAGCTCTCGAAAGTTTATACCCTGCAGGGGTGTCCCAACTTAGCCCATCACAAGCTCTCACGGTCAACGAAGGATATTCCTTCTCCCGGAAAGACCCGATGAGTCTCGGAATCCTGGTTACAAGACATTTCGACAATGGTAAAACAATACTAGCAAAGCCACCCGATGTGCCGACAAATCCTAATAGGAGTCACACGTATCTCGTTCTCAGGGCACACCGGATGGGTAGGACGTCGGGTTGGCATAGACCCTAGTTACCCAGGGGGCGCCGGACATCGCCCAGTTTGGACCAACACTCGGAGGAGCACTGGCCGAGGGGTTTAAAATAAAGATGACCCTTGAGTCCGCAGAACCCAAGGGAAAAAGGCTTAGGTGGCAAATGTTAAAACCAGGGTTGGGCCTTGCTGGAGGATTTTTATTCAAGGCGAACTGTCAAGGGGGCCCCATAACCCCAACCGTGTAAGGAACGCAAGATCAAGGATGTCACATCCCTAGTTCTGGTCTGTCCTGTGCCTGCTTCCATCTGAGCATCATGTCTATATTTTCGAAACTTGAACTGAGGAATTTTGGAAGCCTCAAAAACTTAAATAAAAGAGGGGCAAAAACCCTAGAAATCTCATTCATTGCTCCAAAATGCTCTTCTTAAATGTTTGATAATTTTTGGTAAGGGTTCTGGTCCCAACCAAAATATTGAACATTTCTAAGGAATTATTTTTGGGACTTTGGATTTAATTCATTAGCTATTTGAATTTGAGTTATATTCATATAATTAGAATATAATTTCAAATACCCCTGAAATATTTTATAAGCTTTTGGAAGAGTCCATCTAGCAATATAAAATATTCAGAGGAGTTTTTGGCATTGTTTGAATTATTTAAAATTCAAAACAGTGGCAAAATAAATTAAATAAAACAAAACAGAAATAATAGAAAGAGAGAGGAAACCTACCTGGGCCACTTACCCGCAGCCTACCTGGCGCCACCAACCGGCCCAGCCGGCCCAGCCCATCTCCACCCCCTCCCCTGTCGTCTTCCTCCCTCGCCAGAAGGACAGAGGCGAGACGTGGCGCGCGCCCGAGAGGCCTCGGCCACCTCCTGCTTCCTCCTCGACGCCCGGAGACGCCACGCACCTCCCTGCTTCTCTTCCTCACTCTCCCGCGTCCTCATCCCCTCCCTCTGGACCGCTCCCCCTCCTCTGGCTCTCTCTTTCCCTCTCTCCCCTGTGATCCCCGAGCGCAGCTGTCACATCCCTAGCTCTGGCCTGTCCTGTGCTTGCTTCCATCTGTGCATCATGTTTAAATTTTTAAAACTTGAACTGAGGAAGTCAGAAGCCTCAAAACCCTAAATAAAAGAGGGGCAAAGAACCCTGGAAAATGCATTCAATGTTTTCAAAATGGCCTTAAATAATGTTGGTTATATTTTGGCAAGGGTTTTGCACCAAACCAAAAATAATGAACATTTTTGAGGAATATTTTGAGCATTGAATTTAAATCATTACTTTATTTGCATTTGGAACTATATTCATAACTTGTATAGAATATACTTCCAAATACCCTGAAACATTTTATGTGCTTTTGGAAAAGTCCATTAAGCAGCATAAATATTTTCAGAGGAGTTTTTGGCATTGTTTGAATTATTTTTTAAATTCAAAACAGTGGCAAAACAGATTAAACAAAAGAAAATAGAACTGAAATAGAAATAAAAGAGAGAGAGAGAAGGAAGTTACCTGGTCTCACCCGTGCAGCCCACCAGAGCTGGCCCAGCTCCATCTGGCCGGCCCAGCCCACCTCCTTCCCCCTTGTCCTCTTCCTCCTCTGCCAGGAGGACGAACAGAGGAGAGGCGTGGCGCGCGCCCGAGAGGCCTCGGCCACCTCCTGCTTCCCCCTGGCCACCTCCTGCTTCCTCTCGTCGCCCTGGACCCCGTCCGCGACGCCACGCACCCTCCCAGGCCTCGCACTCTCCCCGTGCCTTCTCCCCCCTTTCTCTGGCTCCCTCTCTCCTCCATCGAGCGGAGCCCCGTCGCCACCGACGCCGTTCGCCGCGGCCACCACCACCCCCTCTCCTCCCCGACGCGCTCCCGAGCTCCGCAGTGCCTCCCTCGACCTCCTCGACGTCTCACGCGACCAGAAGGGCCCCGAGCAGCCGCCATCATCATCATCTCCAAGCTTCGGCCCCGGTGCCTTTCTCCGTCGATTCGGCCACTCCGGCGCGCCCCCGAGCCCACTAACCCTCCCTGCAGCTCCGCGGTGAGCTTTTGACCCGATTCCCCCTCTCCCCGTGCCCTACCTCCCTCTCTAGCCACCGTTCACAACGAGCCGAGAACCCCACGCCGCCGGCGATGTCGCCGCCGTCACTGCAGCCAGCAAGGCTCGAAACCGAGCACGGCACCGTGCTCCTAGCATCTTCAGGAGCTCGGTGAGCCCCTTAGCCATCCCTCCCGTCCTCTGTGGCCTCGCCCCGCTCGAACCCGAAGCTCCGGCCACCCCAGCCGCGGCCACAGCCACCGCTGGACGCGCCGCGTCGCGGACGTTCTAATGAGCCAAACCGCGCGCCAAACCATCGCCCCTAGCTCAAATCCGAGCCGCGCCGCCGTGCGGAATGGTCACCGCCGGCGATACTCCGGCGACCGCCGACGTGGCACGCTTAATTAGTGTTAATGACCCAACTAATTAAACCCACAGCCACTGACAGTGGGCCCCACCCCTGGTCAAACCCCAGTCAGCGCTGGGTTTGACCGGGATTAGCTCCTGTGTCACTGACGTGTGGCCCCCACACGTCAGGTTTGACCTGGGGCGCCCAGTTGACCCTGCTGACATCACTGTGACGTGGGGCTGACGCAATAAGTATTTTCTGGATTTAAAAATAATCAGGAAATTCCAGAAAAAAGTTAAAACTTCAATAAATCATAGAAATTCAACCGTAGCTCCAAATTAAATAATTTATATATGAAAAATTATCAGAAAAATTCAAGGAATCCATCTGTACCATTTTCATGCATGTTAGAACAACTTATCACTACTGTTTAGGACAAATGAAGTGAATAACATTTAAATAACCACATATGGAGTTTGAATTTGAATCTTGGATTCAAACCAACTTCATTTAATCTGGTTTTAGGTGCATTAGCCCAAAACACATTCATATTGCTATGTCATAGCATGCATCATATTGTGCATTGCATTGATCGTGTTTTTCTGTATTTGCCGGTAATTGTCCCCTCTCGATAGACGTGTACCGACGATGTGATCGATGACACCGATGAAGAGCTATATTATCTTCAGAAGTGCCAGGCAAGCAAAACCCCCTTGTTCATTCCGATAAAATCCCACTCTCTCGCTCCTGCTCTTTTTTACTGCATTAGGACAACAACGACATATTTGTTACTTGCTGCGGTAGCTGAACCCTTTATCCTTTGCATGACCTGTCATTGCCACAGTAAATAGATGAAACCCACTAGCATGAGTAGGAGTTGTTTGAGCCCTGATGTGCCTACTCATTCATGCTTGTTTGTCATGCCTGCTACTGCTTAGAGTTGAGTCAGGTCTGATTCATCGGGGATGAATCAGAGGCGTGTGAACATGTCCTACTGTGTGTGAGCTAAGTGTGTGAACACGATTTGGTAAAGGTAGCGGTGAGAGGCCATGTAGGAGTACATGGTGGGTTGTCTCATTGCAGCCGTCCTCAGGAACTGAGTTCTGTGTTTGTGATCCATGATCAATTACTACCACACATTGGGCTCCGGGCGCTCCAAGCTCTCTCGACTTATTAATCAACATGATCTCTGTCCAGGAGTTGCAACTAGTTTCTGGTGTTTGTAGGTAGTGTTAGTAGTCTACCAAGTGGCACCCGGTACAGGTGGGCTTGGGACAGACTAGGCACAGTGGCACGGTGTACCAAGTGGCACCCGGATGGTGGGCTTGGGAACCCTGCTCACATTGTTTGGGGCCGTGAGCGACACCCCGGCCGGATCTCCTTGCGGATGGAACCCGAATAGGCGATAAACCTGGACTAGAGACTTGTTCGGTTAGTCAGGTCGTGGCCGACTCCCTCGCCCGGCTTCCGCTTGAAGGTTGCCGAGGTACATGATGTGTACAGGGCGATAAGTGGCGAAAGCGTGTGTGAAGAAGTACACCCCTGCAGGGTTATCATTATCTATTCGAATAGCCGGATTCCTCGGACATGGAAACTTGGACCCCTTGCATAGTTCATAGACAAGTGAAAGTGGATACTCTAAAATACGCAAGATAAGCGTGAGTGCTATGGATGGTGTTCTCGTAGGGAGACGGGAGCGGATCCATAGTGGTGTATTGATATGGTGAATATGTGGACTCGTGTGCGCCACCTCAAAAGAGTTACTTGCAGTCGTAGTTCAGGTTAGCCACCGAGTCAAAGCTGGCTTGCTGCAGTCAAACTCCACCACCCCCTTTGTTGATAATGATGCATGTGTAGATAGATCTGATGTAAGTCTTGCTGGGTACATTTGTACTCACGTTGCTTAATTTATGTTTTTGCAGAGAGACTTCAGTCTCGCTAGTAGTACCGCGTGGACTTCGACGTTTAGCTTGTTACCTCAGCTACGATCTTGTGCCCTCGGCAGGATCTGATAGATAGTCAGGCTTCTCAGCCTTTTTCATTTATAGATGTCTGTACTCAGACATGATAGCTTCCGCTTGTGCTTTGACTTGTATGCTCTGATTGTTGGGTCATGAGACCCATGTTTGTAATGTCTCGCTCCTCGGAGCCTATTGAATAAACTACTTGAGTCGTAGAGTCATTTTGTGATGCCATGTTGTATTGCACATATCGAGCATATTGTGTGTATGTTATTGAAATGCTTGGTATGTGTGGGATCTGACTATCTAGTTGTTTATATTTAGTAGCCTCTCTTACCGGGAAATGTCTCCTAGTGTTTCCACCGAGCCATGGTAGCTTGCTACTGCTCCGGAACACTTAGGCTGGCCGGCATGTGTCCTTCTTCGTTCCTGTGTCTGTACCTTTGGGGAAATGTCACGCGATGAATACCGGAGTCCTGTTAGCCCGCTACAGCCCGGTTCACCGGAGTCCTGCTAGCCCAGTGCTACAGCCTGGATTAACTCGCTGATGACCGACACGTTTGATGCTGGGTCATGGATGCCTGTCCCTGTAAGTTTGTGCCACTTTGGGTTTACGACTAGCCATGTCAGCCCGGGCTCCTTATCATATGGATGCTAGCGACACTATCATATACGTGTGCCAAAAGGCGCAAACGGTCCCGAGCAAAGGTAAGGCGACACCCGTGGGAATACCGTGCGTGAGGCCGCAAAGTGATATGAGGTGTTACATGCTAGATCGATGTGACATTGAGTCGGGGTCCTGACAGCAGCCGTCGCCGCCGTTCGCTATAGCCGCAGCCACCAGCCCTCCCTCGCCCCTCCGCCAGTTCCATAAGCTCCGCCGTGTCGTCCTCGACTTCCTCGTTGAGCTACGCAACGCCGGACGCCCTGAAGCCTTGCTAGTGCCGCTGTTTCCGACCTCGGCCGCCGGAGATCCCCCTCGATGCTTCGCTCGCTCCGGTGCCTCCCCGAGCTCGCCGAGGCCACCGCTACACCCGCTGTGAGCTCCTGTGCTGTTTCCCCCTCTTCCCTGGCCCGATTTCTTCCTCTAACACTGATGTCGTCGCGGCCGAGAGCTTCTCGCCGCCGGCCATGGCGCAGCCGTGGCCATAGCCGCGCATGCCCACGACGGAGTGCTCCACCGTGCTCATAAAGCCCCCAGGAGCCCAACACACCAACCAGCTCCCCCTCCCGCGCACCGAAACGCCAAACCCGCGGGTGCCCGAACTCCGGCCGCCGCGGAAGTGCTCGTCGCCGTCAACTCAGGCCATCCCAGCTGCTGTCGCTGCTACCACTAGACGCGCAAGAACGCCAGCAAGCCGTAGCAACAAACCGCGCTCAAAATGGAGCCCCGTAGCGTTTTTCCGAAACGCTCCGCCGTCGTTTTGGTCGCCGCCGGCGTAACTCCGGCGAGGGTGACGTGGCAGATTAATTCGAGCTAATGACGCACTTAGTCAACACCTAGTGACACTGACAGCAGGGCCCCACCCCTGGTCAAACCTCAGTTAGCGCTGGGTTTGACCGGGATTAGCTCCTGTGTCACTGACGTGTGGCCCCCACACGTCAGGTTTGACCTGGGGCGCCCAGTTGACCCTGCTGACGTCACCGTGACGTGGTGCTGACGCCATAATCATTTCTGGATTTAATATTATTCAGGAAATTCCAGAAAATGCCTAAAACTTCTAAAATTCATAGAAATTCAACCGTAACTCCAAATGAGATAAATTATATATGAAAAATTATCAGAAAAATTCAAGGAATCCATATGTACCACTTTCATGCATGTTAGAACAACTTATAGCTGCTGTTTAGCACAAATCAATTAAATGGCATTTGAATAATCACATATGGAGTTTAAATTTGAATCTTGTATTCAAACCAACTTCATTTAATCTGTTGCTAGTTGCATTAGCTCAAAACACATTCATTTTGCCATGTCATGATCATGCATCATATTGTGCATTGCATTGATTGTGTTCCCTTCTATGTTGCCGGTATTTGTCCCCTCTCGATAGACGTGATACCGATGATGCAATCGTTGACACTGATGAAGACTCAATGTTATCTTCAGAAGTGCCAGGCAAGCAAAACCCCCTTGTTCATTCCGATACAATCCTACTCTCTCGCTCCTGCTCTCTTTTACTGCATTAGGACAACAACAATTCAACTGTTACTTGCTGCGGTAGCTGAACCCCTTTATCCTTTGCATGACCTGTCATTGCCACAGTAAATAGATGAAACCCACTAGCATGCTCTGATTGTTGGGTCATGAGACCCATGTTTGTAATATCTCGCTCCTCGGAGCCTAATGAATAAATTACTTGAGTCGTAGAGTCATGTTGTGATGCCATGTTGTATTTGCACATATCGAGCATATTGTGTGTATGTTATTGAAATGCTTGGTATGTGTGGGATCGGACCATCTAGTTGTTTATCTTTAGTAGCCTCTCTTACCGGGAAATGTCTCCTAGTGTTTCCACTGAGCCATGGTAGCTTGCTACTGCTCCGAAACACTTAGGCTGGCCGGCATGTGTCCTTCTTCGTTCCTGTGTCTGTCCCTTCGGGGAAATGTCACGCGATGAATACCGGAGTCCTGTTAGCCCGCTACAGCCCGGTTCACCGGAGTCCTGCTAGCCCAGTGCTACAGCCTGGGTTCACTCGCTGATGACCGACACGTTCGATGCTGGGTCATGGATGCCTGTCCCTGTAAGTTTGTGCCACTTTGGGTTTATGACTAGCCATGTAAGGCTCTTTTTACTCCTTATACCTCATGCCATTCTGATCTGAGTCATCTTATCTTTCCTGCGGGGTTAAGGAACTAGGCTTTCTCCTCTTTCTATCAGGATCACGTGTTACTGATCTGTACACTTGTAAGATTGTTGGACTTAAGCCTTTGTTCAGTTCCTACTACTTTTGTATGTTACTGACGATCTCGAAACCTTGATATTGTGCTTCTGAGTGGTTATGCCACCATTTTTGTGAATGTCTCAAATCTTTTCTGAGCATTTACAGTCGTTATGCTGTCCGAGTCATCCCAGGTTTCTAAGTAGTCTGATGCATTTGCAAATCCTTTCTTCCCGTTTCAATGTTCCCATGGGCCAGATTAACCACACTAATCAGTGAGTTGAGGTACTCCGTTACCTTGACATATATGTTGGAATAATTATTATGACCCTAGGTGTTTTAGGGAGTCACCTAGTAATCTAGCAACGTTTTGTGTTCCCAGTGTGAAGATTCTGGCCTTTATTATCGAAAGCATCCTGTGATGCCATTTAGTTAGTAGGCATTCTATTCCTGGGTTCTTGAACCCGAGATTCACTCTACTACTTCATGTTGATAGTAATTGCTAGTGCCTTTAGGATATTATTAACCTTTGCGATAGTCCTTGAAGTCCGTGGTATCTTCTTCTTCCAAATACCATGAACTACTTATGGCAGAAGTTCCTCGTTGAACTGAACGATCACAACCAGAGTGCTCTTGATGAGTTCTCCATTATATATTGTGACTCTGCCAGTCCTACCTCTCTGCATGGGTTATCTGGAAGAAATGTTGATCTCGCTCGACATACTAATCTATGCATCCACAACTCAGAAAGTTATATGTTCTTTTGAGTTGTCGCTCTGTAGTTGTATTTGACCCTTGTCCAGCAGTTGACAGTCAAGTTGATGTCGTGCATTCGTGTTCACCGATGCTCGTTATTCTTGTGGTCCGTCAAGCCATTCTATCGCGGAATGACTAGGAGAAACAAACTCCAGTACCTCATCCATATCTAGGATTGGGTCAAAGTAGTTGTATTCCGCAGATCAAATGCCAATCCAGTTTTTGTTCTGTTCTACCTTGGAGTATTACCATCTTTATATCGGGATTGTTATAGGAATTGCACACCATCCTATGAACTCTTGGTACAGTGATACTTCTTGCCATCATTAGTCATTCCTCGGTCTTCGTGTTGATGCAACCGGAATACCGACAAATGAATTGTGATGTGTGAAGTCAATACTCCTAGCAACCCCGTTGCTTGGTAGTTAAAGGACAATAATTTCATTCTTAGCATGTTGGTTATCGAATCATCATTCTAAGATTGATCGTGCTACCTAGTCCATTCTCCTGGTTCACTCCTCGATCGATGAGTTAGGATTATTTCAAGTCCTCACTCATTTGATCATACCGTCTTGCCCTCAAAAGCGAGATTGTTCTCGAGCTTAGTAACATACCGGTGGTTCGTGATTTTCCGAATATCTTCTCGGAAGTATTACCATGTTGTCACCTGACCGCTATGTTGAGCTCGTGATCAAGTCGGGTTCTTGTGAACCACCCTTTCTCCAAGAATCTGTGATGGATATCCCGGAGCTAGTTGGTTAAGCTAGACAACAACTTGGAGAGTTGGAAGATAAAAGCTTGTCTGACTTAGTTCATGTTAAGGGATATCTTTCTGTGTATGTGTGTGTGTTGAAGAAAGATGATATCTTCATTAATTGGTCCTTGTGATCAGTTGTTGGACCTATTGTCCTACCCCATCTATAATTTGAGTATGGGCTATCATCCAATCAGACCAGAACCAACGATATTCGTAATGTTGTCTTACTCGTGGTTGATCCCTCGAGCATACACCATTATATCTTTTGGGTTTGACCAATGCTAACAGTTGTTCTCTTAACTATGGAATTCCTTTTAAAGGGAAACCCGGAAGAATTGTTGTTGAGCCCATTGACAACATCCTTATCTCCTCCATGATTTTGTTGAACATTAAGCTAGTGTTGGAAACTTTTGAAAGCATTTCTTCATGCTAACTCATGAAGTATTTGTTTGATGAAAGGAGTGACTTCCTCTTATACATGTGCATTTGGTGAAAGTTGCCGCCGTGAATTTGAGAAAGTTAGTTTTGCTTCCTCTGGAATCATCCCAAGTCAGTCATGCATACGTGCGAAGTATTCTGTGGTCTGGAGATTTGCAACCTCCATTCTATATGTATATCCTAGCACACCAAGCCACTGATTGAGTTGTTCAAAGATAAAGGAGTCTGTCCAAGGTGAACTCTTTGGACTTCCACGCGTGGAGACTTCGATGTCATTAATGATGGTTCCCCTCCTGAACTCGGTAGTGTTTTATTATAAGACTACTTTGTGGTCATGCTTGTCTTGGACATCGTGTTCACATGTTGTAGCCGAACCAGCTCATGTTTTGGAGCTTACTATCGTAGTTCATTCCCCGAGAATCTCGCAACGTCATCTCGTCGATTTGTGTTGCAAACTTTCATTTTTCTTCCTAGACTCGATGAGTCTGGAATATCCTGACACCAACTAGATCTGAATCTCAGGCAGATATGATGGTTTGGAACATTTCCCAAGAACTATAATATCGGTCCCTCGAAAACCGGTAAAGTGGATGTCGTGGCCAACACACCCAGCCGGAAGACCTGTTATTATAATATCTTGATTGAGGAAGTTGGCCACCTCCCCATAGGGATTTCGTAGGATTTACTCCCTAGTTGCCCCTATGGATTTTGTGTTCCCGAAGTCCGACCTTTTACTTGATGTTCTAGTTATCAAACCATATCTATGAATGGGATACACTAGCACATCAAGGAGAACATTAGAAGCGGAGTGCTAAATATCTCTCGGTCGATCATCCAGATTTTATTTCCTTGGCCTCGCTAAGGTGAAATCTGAGAAAGTGTTATCCTCCTTCGCATTTGCATCGTCCATCGCTATTCATCATGGTAGTATGTTGTGTTGTCAGCACCCTTGACGCGGTTGTTGATAAAACCTTGATGATTATGGAAATGCTCAAGTTCTTGAGAGCACGCACAAGCGCTACGTGTTACCATCGGCTCTAACTGGATTCCTCTCAGTTTCCTCGGCAATGCTATGACCTATTCAAACAGTGAATTCACTCTCTATTGTTGGGTTCTTCCCCAGTTACCAGAATCATTCCCATCATTTGCATTTTGTTCCCAGCTTGCACCGCCAATGTGCCATTCTACCATGGGTCTCTTCCATTTCCGGTGATAAGCAAATTCATCCATTGCGTTGTCTTCAACAAGGTAATCCACATCATCCAAGTCCGAGTATGCCATTCTACCGCCCCCCTCCAAACGATCGTTGTGAATTGCCTTAGGCTGGTATGAAGAGTTTCAATGATCTCTGAATCAAAAGTAATTCTTTTTGCCACTTAAGATAATAATCTACGAATCACCCTCCTCCAGGATGTTTCGTCGTGGTATCATGGCAATTCAACTCCTCGCTATGTTGACAACCGATCACCACATTCTTAAGTCTGGAATTGTTGTCTACCTAGTGAACCTCGTCACCTGCTCCACTCCATCCCTCTAGAGGTATGCTTCGTCTCTCAGCTCGAGAGATGTTGCTATGTCACATTCCGTGAGTTAATCCTGAGTTGTTCAACCTTCGAGAAGACCGATCCTTCTAGAGTCTTCTTCCCTCCATGTCATGTTGACAGGATTTCTCAGAACAAGACTTCAAGACAATGATGGTGATCGAATCAACGTTCAACTGAAGTGCACCCTGGATCGTGAAGATTATACTAGTCTGCGTTACCCTTCACCTTACCCTACGCTTGAATCTCGAGACGAGATTCTTGTTTAGTGGGGGTGAGTTGTCACATCCCTAGTTCTGGCCTGTCCTGTGCCTGCTTCCATCTGAGCATCATGTCTATATTTTCGAAACTTGAACTGAGGAATTTTGGAAGCCTCAAAAACTTAAATAAAAGAGGGGCAAAAACCCTAGAAATCTCATTCATTGCTCCAAAATGCTCTTCTTAAATGTTTGATAATTTTTGGTAAGGGTTCTGGTCCCAACCAAAATATTGAACATTTCTAAGGAATTATTTTTGGGACTTTGGATTTAATTTATTAGCTATTTGAATTTGAGTTATATTCATATAATTAGAATATAATTTCAAATACCCCTGAAATATTTTATAAGCTTCTGGAAGAGTCCATCTAGCAATATAAAATATTCAGAGGAGTTTTTGGCATTGTTTGAATTATTTAAAATTCAAAACAGTGGCAAAATAAATTAAATAAAACAAAACAGAAATAATAGAAAGAGAGAGGAAACCTACCTGGGCCACTTACCCGCAGCCTACCTGGCGCCACCAACCGGCCCAGCCGGCCCAGCCCATCTCCACCCCCTCCCCTGTCGTCTTCCTCCCTCGCCAGAAGGACAGAGGCGAGGCGTGGCGCGCGCCCGAGAGGCCTCAGCCACCTCCTGCTTCCTCCTCGACGCTCGGAGACGCCACGCACCTCCCTGCTTCTCTTCCTCACTCTCCCGCGTCCTCATCCCCTCCCTCTGGACCGCTCCCCCTCCTCTGGCTCTCTCTTTCCCTCTCTCCCCTGTGATCCCCGAGCGCAGCCATCGCCGCCGTTCGCTATAGCCGCAGCCACCAGCCCTCCCTCGCCCCTCCGCCAGTTCCATAAGCTCTGCCGCGTCGTCCTCGACCTCCTCGCTGAGCTACGCAACGCCGGACGCCCTGAAGCCTTGCCAGTGCCGCCGTTTCCGACCTCGGCCGCCGGAGATCCCCCTCGATGCTTCGCTCGCTCCGGTGCCTCCCCGAGCTTGCCGAGGCCACCGCTGCACCCGCTGTGAGCTCCTGTGTTGTTTCCCCCTCTTCCCTGGCCCGATTTCTTCCTCTAACACCGATGCCGTCGCGGCCGAGAGCTTCTCGCCGCCGGCCATGGAGCAGCCGTGGCCATAGCCGCGCATGCCCACGACGGAGTGCTCCACCGTGCTCATAAAGCCCCCAGGAGCCCAACACACCAACCAGCTCCCCCTCTCGCGCACCGAAACGCCAAACCCGCGGGTGCCCGAACTCCGGCCGCCGCGGAAGTGCTCGTCGCCGTCGACTCAGGCCATCCCAGCTGCTGTCGCTGCTACCACTAGATGCGCAAGAACGCCAGCAAGCCGTAGCAACAAACCGCGCTCAAAATGGAGCCCCGTAGCGTTTTTCCAAAACGCTCCGCCGTCGTTTTGGTCGCCGCCGGCGTAACTCCGGCGAGGGTGACGTGGCAGATTAATTCGGGCTAATGACGCACTTAGTCAACACCTAGTGACACCGACAGCAGGGCCCCACCCCTGGTCAAACCTCAGTTAGCGCTGGGTTTGACCGGGATTAGCTCCTGTGTCACTGACGTGTGGCCCCCACACGTCAGGTTTGACCTGGGGCGCCCAGTTGACCCTGCTGACGTCACCGTGACGTGGTGCTGACGCCATAATCATTTCTGGATTTAATATTATTCAGGAAATTCCAGAAAATGCCTAAAACTTCTAAAATTCATAGAAATTCAACCGTAACTCCAAATGAGATAAATTATATATGAAAAAATATCAGAAAAATTCAAGGAATCCATATGTACCACTTTCATGCATGTTAGAACAACTTATAGCTGCTGTTTAGCACAAATCAATTAAATGGCATTTGAATAATCACATATGGAGTTTAAATTTGAATCTTGTATTCAAACCAACTTCATTTAATCTGTTGCTAGTTGCATTAGCTCAAAACACATTCATTTTGCCATGTCATGATCATGCATCATATTGTGCATTGCATTGATTGTGTTCCCTTCTATGTTGCCGGTATTTGTCCCCTCTCGATAGACGTGATACCGATGATGCGATCGTTGACACTGATGAAGACTCAATGTTATCTTCAGAAGTGCCAGGCAAGCAAAACCCCCTTGTTCATTCCGATACAATCCTACTCTCTCGCTCCTGCTCTCTTTTACTGCATTAGGACAACAACGATTCAACTGTTACTTGCTGCGGTAGCTGAACCCCTTTATCCTTTGCATGACCTGTCATTGCCACAGTAAATAGATGAAACCCACTAGCATGAGTAGGAGTTGTTTGAGCCCTGTTGTGCCTACTCATTCATGCTTGTTTGTCATGCCTGCTACTGCTTAGAGTTGTGTCAGGTCTGATTCATCGGGGATGAATCAGAGGTGTGTGAACATGTCCTACTGTGTGTGAGCTAAGTGTGTCAACACGATTGGTAAAGGTAGCGGTGAGAGGCCATGTAGGAGTACATGGTGGGTTGTCTCATTGCAGCCGTCCTCAGGAACTTAGTTCTATGTTTGTGATCCATGATTCAGCTACTACCATACATTGGGCCCTGAAATATGACCCCGCTCGACTTCTTATTCACCCTAGTCCTCTGTCCAGGAGTTGCAAGTAGTTTCTGGTGTTTGTAGTATGCTGGAGGCCGTGGACAGCGCTGATCGTAGGGGTGGGCTGTGATGCGGTAGGCACGTGGCCGGGTAAACCGGGCACCCGTTTGGTGTCACGGAACCCTGTTCACATCGTTTGGGGCTGTGAGCGAAACTCCGGCCGGATCTCCTCATGGATGGAACCCGAATAGGCGATAAACCTGGACTAGAGACTTGAGTGTTTAGGTAGGTCGTGGTCTACACCCACGTCGGCTTTCGCTTGAAGTCTGCCGAGCACATGTCGTGTGCAGACGCTAAGTGGTGGAAACATGTATGAAGAAGTACACCCCTGCCGGGTTAACATCATCTATTCGAATAGCCGTGTCCACGGTAAAGGACTTCTGGGTTGCTTATATCAGTTCATAGACAAGTGAAAGTGGATACTTTAAAATGCGCAAGATAAGCGTGAGTGCTATGGATGGCGTTCTCGTAGGGAGACGGGAGCGGATCCATAGTGGTGTATTGATATGGTGAATATGTGGACTCGTGTGCGCCACCTCAAAAGAGTCGCTTGCAGTAGTAGTTTAGGATAGCCACCGAGTCAAAGCTGGCTTGCTGCAGTTAAACCCCACCATCCCCTTTGTTGATAATGATGCATATGTAGTTAGCTCTGATGTAAGTCTTGCTGGGTACATTTGTACTCACGTTTGCCTATTTTATGTTTTTGCAGAGAGACTTCGGTCTCGCTAGTAGTTCCACGTGGACTTCGACATTTAGCTTGATACCTCAGCTACGATCTTGTGCCCTCGGCAGGATCTGATAGATAGTCAGGCTTCTCAGCCTTTTTCATTTAGAGATGTCTGTACTCAGACATGATAGCTTCCGCTTGTGCTTTGACTTGTATGCTCTGATTGTTGGGTCATGAGACCCATGTTTGTAATATCTCGCTCCTCGGAGCCTAATGAATAAATTACTTGAGTCGTAGACTCATGTTGTGATGCCATGTTGTATTTGCACATATCGAGCATATTGTGTGTATGTTATTGAAATGCTTGGTATGTGTGGGATCGGACCATCTAGTTGTTTATCTTTAGTAGCCTCTCTTACCGGGAAATGTCTCCTAGTGTTTCCACTGAGCCATGGTAGCTTGCTACTGCTCCGGAACACTTAGGCTGGCCGGCATGTGTCCTTCTTCATTCCTGTGTCTGTCCCTTCGGGGAAATGTCACGCGATGAATACCGGAGTCCTGTTAGCCCGCTACAGCCCGGTTCACCGGAGTCCTGCTAGCCCAGTGCTACAGCCTGGGTTCACTCGCTGATGACCGACACGTTCGATGCTGGGTCATGGATGCCTGTCCCTGTAAGTTTGTGCCACTTTGGGTTTACGACTAGCCATGTCAGCCCGGGCTCCTTATCATATGGATGCTAGCGACACTGTCATATACGTCTGCCAAAAGGCGCAAACGGTCCCGGGCAAAGGTAAGGCGACACCCGTGGGAATACCGTGCGTGAGGCCGCAAAGTGATATGAGGTGTTACATGCTAGATCAATGTGGCATTGAGCCGGGGTCCTGATAAAGGAACATAACACTGGTATGACGAAAAACTAGGGCGGCAAGAGTGGAACAAAACACCAGGCATCAGGCCGAGCCTTCCACCCTTTACCAAGTATATAGATGCATTAATTAAGTAAGAGATAATGTGATATCCCAACATATCCATGTTCCAACATGGAACAAGCTTCAACTTCACCTGCAACTAGCAACGCTATAAGGGGGGCTAAGCAAAAGTGGTAACATAGCCAAACTACAATATGCTAGGAAGGTGGGTTAGAGGCTTGACATGGCAATATGGGAGGCATGATAACAAGTGGTAGGTAGTGCAAGATAGCGATAGAGCGAACAACTAGAAAGCAAAGATAGAAGTGATATCGAGGGTATGGTCATCTTGCCTGCAATGTTCTCAGAGTTGTCGAAAGCTTGCTCCTCGTTAGTGTACTCAATAGGTTCCTCATTCACGTACTCATCTCCCAGCTCTACCCAAGACAAGAACACAAGCAATGGAACAACAATCAATCACGATGCAGTGCACAAGCAACATGATGCAATACATGGCATGATATGCAAGATATGATATGCAATGCTTATGCGTGCTCCGGAAGGAAAAGAATGAACAAAGCATCAACATGGCAAAACAAGTATGATGTTGGAAAAATGAGATGATTTTGGTTGAAATCGATAAAAAGATCACCGGAAACGGATGCATGGTTTGCAAATGACAAGCAACACAAGAATGACGCAAATCTGCGATTAACAGCATGATAGCACTTAGAACGCAACAAGAAACTAAGCTACTGCACTCCAACATAGCAACAAAGCATATGGAAGTGATGCACAAGATATTCTTCACAAAACATGAACACTGAGCTATGGCTAAATCACTCAATAACAGGTTCAAACAAGCATGGAAAAAGTGCAAAAGATACCAGCTTCACAGACATAGTGAAAATACTAACATGTCAAAAACAACATCAGGAGGCAATGTTTAGAGCAAGCAAACAACATGCCACATGATCATATCATAGCAAAAAAAAGGCATGGCATGATTCTACTAAATGCATAGAACAAAACTCCCTTACTAAACATGAGCCAAAAAGGCACAGAAGATATGATGGCACCCATGTAAACACATCAAGTTTTATTAACAGTTTCAGACTTAGAAGAAAAACAGAGCATGGCATAAACAGATTCATGATAGCAACTTTGTAAGCTCATGCCACTCACCACAAAACCTTACATGACAACACAAGCATACCAACATTAAGAAGACATGTTCATGAAGCTAAATATGGGAAGAGCAAGTTCATATGGTACATGCATCACTAGCAACAACCATGGCAATATTGATTAACATATTAACAATCTGCGAGGAACATTTTATAGCAAAAGTAGAGCAAGAAAATGACATGCTAGAGCTAATTTCAACCAGAGGCATAAATGGATAGGGCATAACCACATGTTCAAAACATCCTTACTGAAGTATCTCAAAATAAGCATGGATCTCATGGTATCAACAAGTTTACATGACATCAAAATAACAACAGGAAAAGGACTTAGCAAAATCCTAAGTGCCTGAAAACAACAACATTATGGAGCCTACTTTGCATGCTTGTGCTAGTCACTACATAGATCACAAAAATACAAGACTTACCCCTATAAAGATGGCATGTTTTAGTTCAAAACACATGTAGACCTCATGCTCATAGGATGCACACATCAAATGAAACAAAAATGACAAATCACCATGTTCTGTTAAGAACCAGCAGTTAACATTTTATAGCACTCTTGCAACGATGAAAATGGCATCATAATAGACAGTAATGTTGGCGTTCTGGGAACGGGGGTCCCCAGTTCATATCCGTAGAAAGAAATCTCATCTCCAGGTAACTTCATCTTTTTCAGCTCTGCTCGCTCACTTTCTAATCGATTACGAAAAATTGGATCAGATTTTGCAGTTCTTTTTTCTGCAGTACCTCTGAGATTCAATCATAAACCACTTTGCCCCGGTTGTATGTAAACCCCCCTTCGTTCATTTCAGCCACGCCATAATAGCCACCACAATAAGAAAGAAGCAAGCGAAACAGCTAGAAGCGCTTTAGGCCGTCCACAAGATATGTTTTCGGATACTGCCATACAATTACAACCTATCTTTGCTCAATGGGTACAAAATATCCATCGGTTAAGTTGGTATCCTCAGGAAAAAATAAAGCAGCGGGAAACTTGCACGTGTGGTTCTGGCCGGGATTTCCCGATCGATCCTATTTTGCTGGTGAGAAAGCAGAAAGGATTGGAAAAAGTACCAACTTCTTGTAATTCTGTCTGAGAAGGAATATACCTGTTCCAATCCCTCTAGTGGCTATACTGATTGACATAGGTTCGATCTGCCTTAGATAAACATATTCCAATCACCACGAAGCAAGAGCGAAGCAGAACCAGTTTTCAATTCATCGAAACCGACTATAAGAAGTTCCAGAAGGGGTCCCGACTCGGGGGCGGGGGTATCTTAATAGCCATCTAGTGTTCGCTATCCTTCATCTTTCGATTAGCGAGATGATCTTAAAAACTACAGGCCTGAAATTTTCCTTTCTTAACAAGATAAGCACGCCGCCCGCCTGCTGGCCGGGCGAATCAAAGTTATCTTCCGGTCAACTGAGGAATACCGCTCGGAAGCCCGATTGAACCTGTCCGCTCCTTCGGCAAAACTAGGATAAAGTTGAGACTCTATTTGAAGAAAAAGTACCATACCATTGTCGTTTTTAGGGCGAAAAAGAATGGGTCATCTTTGTCAATTGATAACTGAGTGAAGAAATTCTCATTATAAAGGATGAGAGAAATTCGGAAGCACTTTTTTCTTATTCTAGCAGACGGAATTGAATTGGTCTAATTTAGGACTTTCCAATAACAGAACATATAGAAAGTGTTTTTGTGATTTTACCATTCTCTTCGGGGGTGGCCGACATTTGGGAAAGTCGGGCCGATCGGGTGTCTTCATTCAAGCGAGGGTACAGAGGAAGAACGAAACGAAGTGAGAGGCCGGGGGGCAGGGAAAAGAGTCGAGTCGATCGACCGGGAGAAGCAAAACAAAATCCGGATTTGGCCGAAAAGGGGAAGAAGCGGGGTAGAGGAATGGTCAACTCATCAGGCTCATGACCTGAAGACTGCAGGTTCGAATTCTGTCTCCAAAATCTTGATCGAGAAGAGTAAGCATTGCCTGGTGAGGAAGAGCGGAAGCATAGGTTTTTGGATCCTAGCGAAGGAGTTTCAAGCACGAATTACGCTTCTAAAGAGCACTATTTGGCTTGGCCCCTTCCTGCCAAAGATTTGAGATAACTAAAGCGACTCGCAGTCAAAACTGGTGGCGACGACCGCCCTTGTCCCTTTCCTTTTTCCATTCAGCCTACTTCTTAGCTTTGTTTCGTTAGTCTAAGGCAAAGCTTAAGTGGTTTGCCTACCTTACCCACTTGATGAAAGGGAACGAACTTCGTTTCCTTGGGTTCTGAATGAAGTTTTGGGCTTGTCTTCCTCTCTCATCCTGATCTGATGATAGCCAGATCTTAAGTCAATCTTGCTGTAATATTTAGCACCACTCATCCTCAGAGAGCTGCTTTCTCCCCGATATCTGTATCTGCTTTCGGACAGCCAAACAAGCAAGAAGTACTCGCCCCAAAATGCAAGCCGGGATAGATACTTAAAGAAAGGGGGAGCGGTGGGCCTTCAAAAAGGAGCGAGGGAGTGATCCCCTGACTCTCAAAAAGAGCTGGAGGTTTTGCCTCAACTCATTCCATGAATGTTGTTTCATTCCCCAAGCGGCTGAATCCAACTCAGTCTTTATCCTGCCTCGGATTGAGAAGCAGTGGCATCTTTAGCGGTCAATGCCCACGAAGGAAGGTCTTTTCTCAATCATTTATATTACTTTCCTACCAATCCTGAACCGTTTTTTTAGTCCATATAAAACAGTCAATCTACCAGCAACAGAGGCTGCAGATACATGTCCACCACCTGTTTATCTACTACCATAAGCGGGAGCAGTTGCAGGTAAAGAGTGTTGTGAGGGCATCTGTTTAAAAAGTAAATGGTAGGGTCAAATCAGGCAAAGCCATAACAGGAGCAGGAAAATTGTTTCGGTTGTCTGTGCTATCATTTTTCTGGAAGCTTTTAAGCCTGTATCCTTTCCCAGATCCAAGTTCCGAGTCTGTCCATAAAAAGCATCAACTTCTAGTGCCGCCATCCACCACAAGAGTAGGTAACCTGCTTGCTCTTTTCTCTATTGGGGGATCTAGCACAATTTGTATTTCGAGTCCAATGCGCTAACGCTTTCTTTAGTTTTCTTGCTCTTTCTCCGGGCTTCTTCCCATCTCTTCTTGTTATTGTCTTTGTCCGAGATGCCCGGTTCACCAAATGAGAATTCACTTTCAACCCGATTCACCGCCTACGTGCCCTTTACGCCCAGTCAATCCGAAGAACACTTGCCCCCCCCCCCCCCGTCTTACCGCGGCTGCTGGCATGGAGTTAGCCGGGGCTTCTTCCTCAAGTCCTGTCATGATCGCGCACTCGACGAAAGAGCTTTACAAGCGGCAGCCCATTCGAGTTCTGCTTGGAAACAAGAAGCTCTTCTTTATTTGCGTTTTTTTGCCCAAGATAAGCCCATTTTCCAGAGCCAAGCCTATTATAAGAGTCGCCATTTGAAAATGGATTTCTCCTCCTGGTTTTAGTCACACACGTCTTTTCCACCTAGTATGACACGACCTCTTTTTGCTCCATATAAACGAATTTGAAAAAGTTTTAAATCTTAATGCTGGCATGGCATATTTCGTTGAATCAGTCTTTTTCGCCACATCGCGTATAAAGGGAATCGAACCCAACTCTTCCACGAACCCCCCACGAATGGCGACCGGACCTAGATTAGATGTTCGCCTTTTTATAGAATAGAAAGAGAAGGTAAAGGGGGGGGGGGGGTTGGAGATTCTTTTTTGTAGAATCCATTCCCCCTCTTTTATATATTTAGAATGCTTTTAGGGCTATTGGAATGAGGTTGGAAGCTAAAGCGAAAGTTGTAGAAAGCCGGGAGAAAAAGCGAAAGCTTGCTCGAAGCGGCCTATACCCTAACCCTCGGAAGCGAGTGGGTCTAGAGTCCATCCTCACACAGTTGAAATGCTGCTTCTCCCTTCTCCTTTCCAAAAGAAAGTGGATCTCATAGCCTCTGACAATTCGAAAGTGCTAGTTCCTTTGCTGCGAATGGGTGGAATTGGTATCCCCAAAAGGTTGTTCTCTTAAAACCTCTGGCAAGGGGGTGTGGAAGAGTTCAAGTCTATCCCTTTGGTTAAGCTACTGTTGTTATTATCACAATTTGCAAGGCTTGTCACATATTCAAGAAAATGAGCTGTCGATTGAAAATCAAAAGCAGCGCAGCTAATGAATCAATGAATCCGTGGGCAATCTGGGCTCTTTTTCAGCCCCTAAGGACTGCTACTTTGATGAATGAGGCCTGACAGTCTTAATTCCTAATGCTACTCCTACTGCTATTGCACTCTTCTAAACGAAGAAAGAGGGGATTCGCGCTACCTCCTACTCCTACAGAAGATCGATTGGCCCGAACTTCCGACTTGCCTTCCTGTGGCCCACGGCGTGGCTTTGCTAGCAGGTGTACGGCCCATCTTCACCAACAAGGAATCGAGACCATCGCGAGGGGCCAAGCCTCGCGAGGCGGACGACACAAGACCTCGTCAGGAGCGGCCTCGCCATGCTGGCTCGTGAGGGGCGGAGAGTTCAAGGCCGGGCAAACCTCGCGAGGTTCTCATGACGTAAGCCATGACGATCGAGACCAGGCGGGCGCCAGGCAGGTGCCAGCGCGCGCAGCGTCCTTGTTTCCTCTTTGGTGCTTAGGGGCCAAGCGCAGGCGCAGAGTACCGAGGCATCAAGCAAAGTTTTCCATATTGGTGCAACGAGACCAAGACCAGAAGGACGGCAAGACGGAGGTCACCATGGAGCCCAGGACGGCGTCACCACCTTTTGCAGGCGAAGACCACCTTTTGTCAGGATAGCTTGTACTAGCTGTCCCCTTTCAAATTGGCCATTGTTGGCTCCCTTCCCGCTCAATATTTGGGGTGAGGACCAGGGCCTCTATGAATAGGACTAGCCAACACCATAGGCAGGGACGGATCATTAAGGTCATCCTCAACCACACTAGTTCATCAAGCACAAGAGCACTTCAACCTCAGGAGGTTGTTCTTCCCCTTGTACTATTCGTCCTCAGCCCAAGAGGCAATCCACCGCCACCACACTAGAGTAGGGTATTACACCACAACGGTGGCCCCGAACCAGTATAAGTCTTGTGTCCTTTGTGTTGCGAGTTTGTCAAGTTAGTTCGTGAGATGTTAGCTAAGTTAGGACGTGGATCGATAGGGGGAGATCTTCATGCGTACCCCAATATTCGAACCTTAAGGGTTTTGTCGGAACCCCTGATTCGACATTTGGTGCGCCAGGTAGGGGTGCGTCGGAGTCTTCCTTCCGTCAGCTCGCACTCCACCATCTCCACGCCCGCTCCCCATGGCGGGTTCCCCTCCAGCTGGATCTACCGGTGCCCACGGCAGCGCTCGGGGGCTCCGAGCCCTTGCCCATGCCTTGCGGCAGGGGCAGTGGCCACCCAATTTCAAGCCGGAGATGCCGCCACGCTACAACGGCACGGCGAACCCATCGGATTTCCTTCTACCATATGAGGAGGCCGTCCTGGAAGCCAGGGGCGACGACAAGATCATGGCCAACTGGTTCCCAATGGCCCTTGCGGGCGTGTCGCGCGCCTGGCTCCTCCACATGCCGGAGTCTTCTATCACCACCTGGGAGGAGCTACGCAACCTCTTCGTCACTCGCTTCGGGGAACCAGTGGCCCCCATCGTCGCAGCTCTTATCGGCGGTTCGCAAGCACCACCCTCAGATCGGCACGTCAAGTCGTACCTTCACCAGATCAGCGTCGCTTCCAAGTGCCCGGGGGCTCCGCCTGGCTGGGCCGCGACTGAGGCCAACCTCACCTTCGACTCGAAGGACCATCCCGCCTCCATAGTTGGTTCGAGTGCGCTCCTGATGCTGTGCACGCCCACCATCTGCCACATATCCATCACCAAGACGCTCGTCGATGGTGGCACCGGCCTCAATGTGCTCTCCGTCGAGGCCTTCAGCCTCCTTCACGTACCATTCGAGCGGCTCCGCCCCAGCAAGCCCTTTTTGGGAGTTGGCGGAGGCCCCGCACGCTCCCTGGGGCAGATCCGCCTCCCCATGACCTTCGGCACGCGCGACAAGTACCACACCGAGCTCATCGACTTCGACATCGCCCGTATTGGCCTTCTATACAACGCCATCCTCGGGTACCCAGCCTTGGCCCAGTTCATGGCAGCGACCCATCCTGCTTACAATCTCATGAAGATGTTGGGGAGCCAGGGTGTCCTCGCCATCAAGGGGGACACCAAGGAGGCCTTGGCGGTGCTCAAGCTCGCCCTCAAGGCCGCCGCGACAGCATGACCCGCCGACGTGGATACCTCCAAGGCTAAGGGAGCCGCACCAACCAAGAAGAATCAGTTCTTCACTCAGGGCACGACAGAAACCAAGCAAGTGTTGGTCGAGCAGGACGGGTCCTCTGGGGCAACCTTTACCATAGGCGCCAACCTCGAGCCCGCTCAAGAGGAGGCGTTGGTGAAGTTTTTGCATACAAACAAGGTCGTGTTCTCCTAGGAGCCCGATCAGCTGGTAGGGGTACCAAGAGAGGTAATAGAGCACCACCTGAAGGTGTGCCCCAACGTACGCCCTGTGAAGCAGAAGGCAAGGTGGCAGTCCACGGAGAAGCAAGCTTTCATCGTCCAAGAAACCCGCAAGTTGGAGGTTGCGGGTGTCATTCGCGAGGTTCGTTACCCCGAGTGGCTGGCGAACCCCGTCGTCGTCCCCAAGAAAGGCGGGAAGGAGCGGATGTGCGTCGACTTCACCAACCTCAACAAGGCCTGCCCCCAAGATCCGTTCCCGCTTCCACGCATCGACTAGATCATCGACTCCACCGCCGAGTGCGACTTGCTATGTTTCCTGGACGCGTTCTCGGGATATCACCAGATCGAGATGGCGGTAGAAGATGTGGAGAAGACGGCCTTCCTGACCCCGTGTGGGGTGTACTGCTACACTGGATACCGTTCGGGCTGCGCAACACGAGCGCAACCTTCCAGCGACTCATGCACATCACCTTAGGGCGTCAACTCGGGAGAAACACTGAAGCCTACGTCTATGACATTGTAGTAAAGTCTCGGGAGGTGGGGACCTTGATCCAAGACCTGGAGGAGACCTTTGAGAGCCTTCGCCAGGTGGACTTGCGGCTCAATTTGGAGAAATGCATGTTTGGCGTCCCTTCCGGCAAGCTGCTAGGTTTCCTGGTGTCCCACAGGGGGACCGAGGTGAACCCAGAGAATGTGAAGGCCATTGAAGACATGAGCCCACCATAGACCCTCAAGGAAATGCAGAAGTTGGCTGGTCGGGTGACTGCGTTGGGGCGCATCATCTCCAAGCTGAGAGAGCGTGCCCTACCCTTCTTCAAACTGATGAAAAAGAAGGGACCGTTCGAGTAGACCCCGGAGGCTGACCAAGCTTTTCAAGACCTCAAGAGATACCTGACCAGCCCTCCAATGATGGTGGCGCCACGACCTCGCGAGCCTCTAGTGCTCTATCTTGCCGCCACCCCGTACTCAGCCAGCGCGGCTCTGGTGGTGGTTCGGGAAGAACACTAAGCCAAGGGTGCATCACGTCGTGCCACGCCTCCAGCAGAGATGACGCAAGCCAGAAGGGTGCCACAAGGGCCGCAGCAGCAACGGCAGAGGATCAGGCTCGGCAGGACGATGCCCCCAAACTCATGAAGACTTCGGCAAGCGACCAAGCATTGGGGGCTCTACCTCCTCAGGGGGCATCCCAGCTCTCAGAAGGCGCAAACCTCATCAGCACGTCTACCCTTGTCAAGGACCCGGTATACTTCGTCAGCACGATGTTGCGGGACGCAAGAGCATGGTACCCCATGCCTCAGAAGCTCCTACTCTCACTCCTATTGGCCTCGTGAAAGTTGCGACACTACTTCCAGGGCGACCCCATCAAGGTTGTCTCGGCTTACCCTTTGGAGAGAGTTCTTAGGAGCCCCAACTATGTCGGAAGAGTCGCTGAATGGAACATCGAGTTGCAATTATTCCAGCTGGAGTTCAGTACTACTAGGGTCATCAAGGGGGCCACGCTCGCTGATTTTGTGGCAGAATGGATGGACGCCCCGGCGCTTGGAGAAGGCGAAGACCGGTCCCTCTCGCTGGGAAGTGAGGTGCCTGATGGCTGGGTCATGTATTTCGATGGTGCCTTTGCGCGCCAGGGCGCGGGGACTGGAGCAGTACTCATCTCGCCCACTCATGACAAGCTCTACTATGCCGTGCAGCTCTGCTTCCAGCAGGGCGAGAAGGTCTCCAACAACATTGCAGAATACGAGGGCCTCATAGCCGGCCTGAAGGCTGCGGCGGCGCTGGGGGTGAAGCGCCTCACTATCAGGGGAGACTCACAGCTCCTCGTCAACTTCTCCAACAAGGTATACGAGCCGAAGGACGAACACATGGAAGCATACCTCACGGAGGTGCGCAAGATGGAGAAGCAATTTTTGGGCCTGGAGTTGCAGCACGTGCCCCTTGGCACCAACAAGGAAGCAGACGACATCGCGAGAAGAGCATCCAAGCGTCAGCCCAAGGAGCCTGGTGATAGTCTCCAACGTATCTATAATTTTTGATTATTCCATGTTATTATATTATCAACCTTGGATGTTTGATATGCATTTATATGCTATTTTATATGATTTTTGAGACTAACCTATTAACCCAGAGCCCAGTGCCAGTTTCTGTTTTTCCGTGTTTTAAAGTATCGTAGAAAAGGAAAATCAAACGGAGTCCAATTGACCTGAAACTTCACGGAACTTATTTTTGGACCAGAAGAAGCCCACAGAGTATCGAAGATGGACCAGGAGAGTCCCGGGCTGCCCACGAGGGTGGGGGGCGCGCCCACCCCCTTGGGCGCGCCCCCTGCCTCGTGGACAGCCCGGAGATCCACTGATGTACTTCTTCCTCCTATATATACCCATATACCCTAAAAACTTCGAGGAGCACAATAGATCGGGAGTTCCGCCGCAAGAAGCCTTCGTAGCCACCGAAAACCAATCTAGACCCGTTCCGGCACCCTACCGGATGGGGAAATCCCTCTCTCGTGGCCATCTTCATCATCCTGACGCTCTCCATCATGAGGAGGGAGTAGTCCACCCTCGGGGATGAGGGTATGTACCAGTAGCTATGTGTTTGATCTCTCTCTCTCTCTCTCGTGTTCTTGAGTTGATATGATCTTGATGTATCGGGAGCTTTGCTATTATAGTTGGATCTTATGATGTTTCTCCCCCTCTACTCTCTTGTAATGGATTGAGTTTTCCTTTTGAAGTTATCTTATCGGATTGAGTCTTTAAGGATTTGAGAACAGTTGATGTAGGTCTTGCGTGGGATACCCGTGGTGACAATGGGGTATTCTATTGATCCACTTGATGTATGTTTTGGTGATCAACTTGCGGGTTCGCCCATGAACCTATGCATAGGGGGTTGGCACATATTTTTGTCTTGACTCCCTGATAGAATCTTTGGGGCACTCTTTGAAGTTCTTTGTGTCGGTTTGAATAGATGAATCTGAGATTGTGTGATGCATGCCGTATAATCATACCCACAGATACTTGAGGTGACATTGGAGTATCTAGGTGACATTAGGGTTTTGGTTGATTTGTTTCTTAAGGTGTTATTCTAGTATGAACTCTAGGATAGATTAAACGGAAAGAATAGCTTCATGTTATTTTACTACGGACTCTTGAATAGATCGATCAGAAAGGATAACTTTGAGGTGGTTTCGTACCCTACCATAATCTCTTCGTTTGTTCTCCGCCATTAGGGACTTTGGAATGACTCTTTGTTGCATGTTGAAGGATAGTTATATGATCCAATTATGTTATTATTGTTGAGAGAACTTGCACTAGTGAAAGTATGAACCCTAGGCCTTGTTTCAATGCATTGCAATACCGTTTGTGCTCACTTTTATCATTAGTTACCTTGCTGTTTTTATATTTTCAGATTACAAAAACCTTTATCTACCATCCATATACCACTTGTATCACCATCTCTTCGCCGAACTATTGCACCTATACAATTTACCATTGTGTTGGGTGTGTTGGGGACACAAGAGACTCTTTGTTATTTGGTTGCAGGGTTGCTTGAGAGAGACCATCTTCATCCTATGCCTCCTACGGATTGATAAACCTTAGGTCATCCACTTGAGGGAAATTTGATATTGTCCTACAAACCTCTGCACTTGGAGGCCCAACAACGTCTACAAGAAGAAGGTTGTGTAGTAGACATCAAGCTCTTTTCTTGAGCCGTTGCCAGGGAGGTTAGCGCTTGAAGGTATATCTTTAGATCTTGCAATCGAATCTTTTTGTTTCTTGTTTTTGCACTAGTTTAGTTTATAAAAGAAAATTACAAAAATATGGAATTAAGGGTACCTCATATGCTTCATCTTTTTAATATCTATCATGAAAATAAGGAATCCGATAATTGTGCTCAAGTGCTAGAAGAAGAATGCATTAGAATGTTTGGCACTAAATATTTGAATGATGAGCATGATTGCAATGTTGTTAGTATGAATTCTTTGAATATCCATGATGCTAACGATATGCAAAGCCACAAGCTTGGGGAAGCTATGTTTGATGAAGCTGATATTTTTTGTTACCCAAGTTTTGATGAGAAAATTTATCATGATGAAAGCATGCCTCCTATTTATGATGATTATATTGATGAATGTGGATTTGGAGAGGTCATGACTTTATTTAGTAATGATTCCACTATTTCGGAAGAGGTTCAAAGTGATTATGAGAACAAAGTTGCTATCTATGATGATTATTGTGATGACTTGTATGCTATTAAGAATAATTATAACCATGAAACTTCTCATCATGATTTTCATTTTCAATTGGATTATGCCTCACATGATAGTTATTTTGTTGAGTTTGCTCCCACTATTATGAATGAGAAGAATTTTGCCTATGTGGTGAGTAGTAAAGTTTCTATGCTTGTAGATCATGAAAAGAATGTTTTATGCGATGGTTATATTGTTGAATTCATTCATCATGCTACTGAAAATTATTATGAGGGAGGAATATATGCTTGTAGGAATTGCAATAATATCAAGTTTCCTCTCTATGTGCTTAAAGTTTTGAAGTTATGCTTGTTTTGCTTTCCTATGCTAGTTGATTATTGTTCCCATAAATTGTTTGCTCACAAAATCCCTATGCATAGAAGAGGGTTAGACTTAAATGTGCTAGTCATATTCTTCACGATGCTCTCTTTATGTTTCAATTCATATATTTTATGTGAGCATCATTGAAATCATCATGCCTAGCTAGGGGCGTTAAACGATAGCGCTTGTTGGGAGGCAACCCAACTTCATTTTTGTTCCTTGCTTTTTGTTCCTGTTTAGTAATAAATAGTTCATCTATCCTATTTTTAGATGTGGTTTTATGTTTTAATTAGTGTTTGTGCCAAGTAGAACCTTTGGGAAGACTTGGGTGAAGTCTTTGTGATCTTGCTGTAAAAAACAGAAACTTTAGTGCTCACCAGATTAGCTGCCGTTTTTTACTGGAGAGTGCTATTAAGTTTATTATTTCTGCAGAGGATTAATAGACAAATTCCTCAGGTCCAACAATTTATTTGAGAATTTTATGAGTTCCAGAAGTATACGTTTGATCCAGATTACTACAGACTGTTCTGTTTTTGACAGATTCTGTTTTCTATGTGTTGTTTGCTTAGTTTGATGAATCTATGAGTAGTATCGGAGGGTATGAACCATAGATGAGTTGGAATACATTAGATATTACACAAATATGAATTTATAAGGAGTTCACAACAGTACCTAATTGGTGATTTATTTTCTGATACTAACGGAGCTTACGCGTTTTCTGTTAAGTTTTCTGTTGTGAAGTTTTCAAGTTTTGGGTAAAGATTTGATGTATTATGGAATAAGGAGTGGCAAGAGCCTAAGCTTGGGGATGCCCAAGGCACCCCAAGGAAATATTCAAGGAAAACTAAGATCCTAAGCTTGGGGATGCCCCAGAAGGCATCCCCCCTTTCGTCTTCGTTCATCGGTAACATTACTTGGAGCTATATTTTTATTCACCACATGATATGTGTTTTGCTTGGAGCGTCATTTCATTTTCTTTTGTTTTGCTTGATGTTTGAATAAAATACCAAGATCTGAAATTATTAAATGGGAGAGTCTTCACATAGTTGCATAATTATTCAACTACTTATTGATCTTCACATATATCTTTTGGAGTAGTTTGTCATTTGCTCTAGTGCTTCACTTATATCTTTTAGAGCATGGTGGTGGTTTTATTCTATAGAAATAGATGAACTCTCGTGATTCACTTATATTATTTTGAGAGTCTTTAGAACAGCATGGTAGTTTTCTTTGGTTATGAAACTAGTCCTAATATGATGGGCATCCAAGAGGGATATAATAAAAACTTTCATACAGAGTGCATTGAATACTAAGAGAAGTTTGATACTTGATGATTGTTTTGAGATATGAAGATGGTGATATTAGAGTCATGCTAGTTGGGTAGTTGTGAATTTGAGAAATACTTGTGTTGAAGTTTGTGATTCCCGTAGCATGCACGTATGGTGAACCGTTATGTGAAGAAGTCAGAGCATGATTTATTTATTGATTGTCTTCCTTATGAGTGGCGGTCGGGGACGAGCGATGGTCTTTTCCTACCAATCTATCCCCCTAGGAGCATGCGCGTAGTACTTTGTTTCGATAACTAATAGATTTTTGCAATAAGTATGTGAGTTCTTTATGACTAATGTTGAGTCCATGGATTATACGCACTCTCACCCTTCCACCATTGCTAGCCTCACTAATACCGCACACTTTTCGCCGGTATCATACACCCACCATATACCTTCCTCAAAACAGCCACCATACCGACCTATCATGGCATTTCCATAGCCATTCCGAGATATATTGCCATGCAACTCTCCACCATTCCATTTATTATGACACGCTCCATCATTGTCATATTGTTTGCATGATCATGTAGTTGACATCGTATTTGTGGCAAAGCCACCGTTCATAATTCTTCCATACCTATCACTCTTGAGTCATTGCACATCCCGGTACGCCGCCGGAGGCATTCATATAGAGTCATATTTTGTTCTAAGTATCGAGTTGTAATTCTTGAGTTGTAAGTAAATAAAAGTGTGATGATGATCATTATTAGAACATTGTCCCAGTGAGGAAAGGATGATGGAGACTATGATTCCCCCACAAGTCGGGACGAGACTCCGGACGGAAATAAATAAATAAAAGAGGCCAAAGAAGCCCAAATAAAAAAAGAGAAAAGAGGCCATAAAAAAAGAGAAGGCCCAAAAACAAAAAAAAGAGAGAAAAATAGAGAAGGGGCAATGCTACTATCCTTTTACCACACTTGTGCTTCAAAGTAGCACCATGATCTTCATGATAGAGAGTCTCCCATGTTGTCACTTTCATATACTAGTGGGAATCTTTCATTATGGAACTTGGCTTGTATATTCCAATGATGGGCTTCCTCAAAATGCCCTAGGTCTTCGTGAGGAAGCGAGTTGGATGCACACCCACTAGTTTCTTTTGTTGAGCTTTCATACACTTATAGCTCTAGTGCATCTATTGCATGGCAATCCCTACTCACTCACATTGATATCTATTAATGGGCATCTCCATAGCCCGTTGATACGCCTAGTTGATGTGAGACTATCTTCTCCTTTTTGTCTTCTCCGCAACCACCATTCTATTCCACTTATAGTGCTATGTCCATGGCTCACGCTGATGTATTGCGTGAAGATTGAAAAAGTTTGAGAACATAAAAAGTATGAAACAATTGCTTGGCTTGTCATCGAGGTTGTGCATGATTTAAATATTTTGTGTGGTGAATATAGAGCATAGCCAGACTATATGATTTTGTAGGGATAACTTTCTTTGGCCATGTTATTTTGAGAAGACATGATTGCTTTGTTAGTATGCTTAAAGTATTATTATTTTTATGTCAATATTAAAATTTTGTGTTGACTCTTGTGGATCTGAATATTCTTGCCACAATAAAGAGAATTACATGGATAAATATGTTAGGTAGCATTCCACATCAAAAATTCTGTTTTATCATTTACCTACTCAAGAACGAGCAGGAATTAAGCTTGGGGATGTTGATACGTCTCCAACGTATCTATAATTTTTGATTGTTCCATGCTATTATATTATCAACCTTGGATGTTTTATATGCATTTATATGCTATTTTATATGATTTTTGGGACTAACATATTAACCTAGAGCCCAGTGCAAGTTTCTGTTTTTTCTTTGTTTTAGAGTATCGCAGAAAAGGAAAATCAAACGGAGTCCAATTGACCTGAAACTTCACAGAACTTATTTTTGGACCAGAAGAAGCCCACGGAGTATGGAGATGGACCAGGAGAGTCCCGGGGTGCCCACGAGGGTTGGGGGCAACCCCCTAGGCGTGCCCCCTGCCTCGTGGACAGCCCGAAGATCCACCGACGTACTTCTTCCTCCTATATATATATATATATCCGTATACCCATAAAACTTCGAGGAGCACAATAGATCGGGAGTTCTGCTGCCAGAAGCCTCCGTAGCCACTGAAAACCAATCTAGACCCATTCCGGCACCCTGCCGGAGGGGGGAATCCCTCTCTGGTGGCCATCTTCATCATCCCGGCGCTCTCCATGATGAGGAGGGAGTAGTCCACCCTCGGGGCTAAGGGTATGTACCAGTAGCTATGTGTTTGATGTCTCTCTCTCGTGTTCTTGAGGTGATACGATCTTGATGTATCGCGAGCTTGGCTATTATAGTTGGTCCTTATGATGTTTCTCCCCTCTACTCTCTTGTAATGGATTGTGTTTTCCCTTTGAAGTTATCTTATCGGATTGAGTCTTTAAGGATTTGAGACCACTTGATGTATGTCTTGCGTGGGATACCCGCGGTGACAATGGGGTATTCTATTGATCCACTTGATGTATGTTTTGGTGATCAACTTGCGGGTTCCGCCCATGAACCTATGCATAGGGGTTGGCACACGTTTTTGTCTTGACTCTCCGATAGAATCTTTGGGGCACTCTTTGAAGTTCTTTGTGTTGGTCTGAATAGATGAATCTGAGATTGCATGATGCATATCGTATAATCATACCCATGGATACTTGAGGTGACATTGGAGTATCTAGGTGACATTAGGGTTTTGGTTGATTTGTGTCTTAAGGTGTTATTCTAGTACGGACTCTAGGATAGATTGAACGGAAAGAATAGCTTCATCTTATTTTACTACGGACTCTTGAATAGATCGATCAGAAAGGATAACTTTGAGGTGGTTTCGTAGCCTACCATAATCTCTTCATTTGTTCTCCGCTATTAGTGACTTTGGAGTGACTCTTTGTTGCATGTTGAGGGATAGTTATATGGTCCAATTATGTTATTATTGTTGAGAGAACTTGCACTAGTGAAAGTATGAACCCTAGGCCTTGTTTCAACGCATTGCAATACCGTTTGTGCTCACTTTTATCATTAGTTACCTTGCTGTTTTTATATTTTCAGATTACCAAAACCTTTATCTACCATCCATATACCACTTGTATCACCATCTCTTCGCCGAACTAGTGCACCTATACAATTTACCATTGTATTGGGTGTGTTGGGGACACAAGAGACTCTTTGTTATTTGGTTGAAGGGTTGCTTGAGAGAGACCATCTTCATCCTACGCCTCCTATAGATTGATAAACCTTAGGTCATCCACTTGAGGGAAATTTGCTACTGTCCTACAAACCTCTGCACTTGGAGGCCCAACAACGTCTAAAAGAAGAAGGTTGTGTAGTAGACATCACTTGGCGTCTTCGAGGAGCGGCTCTTCAAGCCATCAGCAATGCCAGTACTTTCAAGAACAACTCAGCCTCGGGAGGAACTCCCGCAGCCGCATGCCTCAGGAGCCCCAGCTTGTGGCCCGACCTCAGGAGCGCACCTACTCCTGGCGCTCGAGCCCCAAGAGGGATGCTGGACCAAAGAATTCCAGGAATACCTTATGCAAGGGGCGTTGCCAGAGAAAGAGGAGGACGTGGAGCGCGTGGCCCGTCAGGCCATGGCATACTGCATCCAGGATGGTGATTTATATAGAAAGCGACCAAATGACGTTACTCTGTGTTGTATCTCAAGGGAACAGGGGAAAAAACTGATACACGGTGGAGACTATGGGCACCACTCATCGTCGCGAACCCTCGTCGACAAGGCATTCCTAAGTGGATTCTACTGGCCTATGGCGCCAATGACGCGGCTGAGCTGGTGAGATCCTGCGAGGCCTGCCAAATCCATGCCAAGCGGATCGATCAGCCACCTCAGGGCCTCTAGACAATCCCACTCTCATGGTCGTTTGCGGTCTGGGGGCTGGATATTCTGGGCCTGTTCCCCCGGGCGTGTGGGGGCTATCGATACCTCTATGTCGCCATCGACAAGTTCACTAAGTGGCCGGAGGTTGAAGCCATTCGCACCATCCCAGCTGGTTCTGCAGTCAAGTTCATCAAGGGCCTCGTGGGCCGTTTTGGGGTCCTCAACCGCATCATCACCGATAACGGCTCACAGTTCACTAGTAACCTCTTCCAGTCATATTGTGCTAACCTTGGAACGCATATCTGCTACGCCTCAGTAGCACACCCCAGGAGCAATGGCCAGGCCGAACGCACCAACGCGGAGGTCTTGAAGGGCCTAAAGACCAGGACCTTCAAGAATAAGCTCGAGGCCTGCGGCAGGGGCTGGCACGACGAGCTCCAGTCTGTGTTGTGGTCGATCCGCACCACCGCCACCAAGCCAACGGGCGAAACCCCGTTCTTCCTCGTCTATGGAGCGGAAGCACTCCTCCCTCATGAGGTCGAGTATCGCTCTGCACGGGTCCTGGCGTTTGATGAGACGCAGCAGGACGCCATGCGGGGGATGGACCTCGTGCTGGGGGAGGAACAGCGCCGTGAAGCTGCACTATGGGCAGTAAGATACCAGCAGGCGCTGCGGTGGTACCACTGCCGCAGCATCCACTCCAGGACTCATGAGGTGGGTGACCTCGTCCTGAGGCGGGTGCTCTCCAGGGAGGGGCTGCATAAGCTCTCGCCCATGTGGGAGGCCCCATTCAAGGACGTCCACGTCTCCAGGCCTGGCGCCGTGTGCGTGGGGACACAGGACGGGGTACCCGTCCAGAACGCCTAGAACATCCAACACCTCTGGAAGTTCTACCCATGAAGAAAGGCCCAGTGCCTGTGAAGAAGGCCCGGTGCCTGTGAAGAAAGGCCCAGTGCCTGTGAAGAAAGGCCTAGTGCCTGTGAAGCAAGGCCTCGTGCCTGTGAAGAATCGCCGCCCGTGACACTCTCACGTAATAATGAGTGGGGTTGTACACACCCTGGAGCCTCAAGAGAGCCGCCCTTGGGCCTCGGGGGCTCCCTCGCATGCCGAGTGGCAGCACTTAGCTCCGCACTAGTGAGAAGACGTCAAAGACTATACTAGGTGCCGGACGCGGCTTTTCATTTACTTTCCGAAGTTGGCTCGCCCCTCTTTTAATTGAAATTTGCTTTCTGGTATCTCTTGATGGTCCCGTTTTATCACTTTCTGCCTCTGTTTCTGCCTTCGCCTCTTTGGTCGGCCTGAACTCTCCCTCGTGTCCCTCGCGAGGGGGCTGAACAAGTACCTTTGTGAGCTTCCTCCTTCTGCCTTTTCGCGAGGCACCCTTGTTCGAGCCCACAAGTTGGCGCACCTCTCCTGGTCCGTGCCCCACGGGCATCGCGACGCGAAGCATTGAGTCAAGGCCAGCGACGCCTATAACCAAACCCCGGGTGAGCGATAAACCTCTTACGATTTTTTTGCAGTTCCTAAGTGCATATCAGGTCAAGGAGGCCTCGACAAGCACTAGGAAGCGAGCGCCTCGTCAGGAGGAGGTCACTCAAAAAAAGTCGGGCTAAGTTATCCCTACATAGAACGATAATGTTACGACACGGCACAGGAACGGCAAACATAACATAATGATTGAGATCATAGTTTGATACACGCCTCTCCGGGGCCCACTCTGGCTTCTTTCTGATGCAGGAAGGAAAAGAAGAACAAAATAGAAGTGATGCCTATAGCGGTTCACGGGCGCAGGCCCCAGCGCCCTCCTGAGCTCAGCCAGACCCCTCCTCGCGCTTCATGGAGGCGCGGCGACGAGACGACCCTCCACCGTTTTCGAAGCGGGCACGGCGGCGTGGCGGCAGGTCGTAGCCGCCGCTGCTGGGCTGTCGCTAGGGCAAGAGCTGCCATAGACAGACGAGACGTGGTTGACACCAAGGGAGGGATCGCTCTCATCCTCGTCGCGGCCGTCCCCAAGCCCGAGCACCTCTTCGCCGTCGCTCACCACGGGGCAGCACCCGACGCATCGACCATCTTCCCCAAACACCCTTACATAGAGGGTCGCGTCGCCGTCGTACTTGAAGTGAAGGATGCACCGCCTGCCCAGGCCGCGCACGCGGGCGAACGTCTGCCAACCATGGGCCAGAGCTACATTGCCCGCGTCGGAGACCGCGATCGCAACCCGAGAAGCCCTGCTGCAGCAGCCGTCTTCCTGTAGCCAAAGCCCGCCAGGACCTGAGGCCGGTAGCTCGACGACGAAGAAGTGCGGGAGCTGAAGCCAGTTGCCGGCCGGGTTCTCCGACCAGACAACGAACTTTGGCAACGTCTCCGCCGAGTGGAAGCGAGGCCGGAGAGGCCGCGCGACCACGGCGCATCTCCCTCCATCAACGAGGCCACCACAACCGGAGCGACCCCTGCCCCGCGAAGCGGCACCACCACGGCCCCGCGGAGCCGCGGCGAGGGTTGCGAGGTGCTTGCGGGGACGGCCGCGTCCACCCTTGGGCACCGGAGAGCCGGGCCCCTCGCGAGGGGCCTTCCCCTTCTCCGCGGCGGTGAACCTTCTCGACGGCGCCATTGGTGGCAGGAGAAGAGCAAGGAAGGAGAAGAAGCGGAAGCGGAAGAGGAAGGATGGGCGACGGGGGCTCCGCCCCTCTCCCATTTATTCCAGGAGAAGGCCAACCAGCACCCCCCATGATCACAGGTAATGATGGTTTTCCTTGCATGTCGCAGGGACTTGTCACGTCGGGCAGTTGCCGAGGCAGCGTGTGGAAGCAAAGACGCCCATGTCCAATCAACTGCCACGCGTCGACCGAGGCCGCAGGCTATTGGGGCCCGCGGCTCTCCGCACTTGACCCTTGGCTTCGCCTCGAAGCCAAAACCGAGCGTGCCTTGGGCCCGGGGGCTACTGTCGGCGTTCTGGGAACGGGGGTCCCCAGACTTGCCTGCACGCGGCCCACGGCATGGCTTTGCTAGCAGGCATGTACGTCCCATCTTCATCAACAAGGAATCGAGACCCTCGCGAGGGGCCAAGCTTTGTGAGGCAGACGACACAAGACCTCCTCGGGAGCGGCCTCACCATGCTGGCTCATGAGCGGCGCAGAGTTCAAGGCCGGGAAAACCTTGCGAGGTTCTCATGACGTAAGCCATGACGATCGAGACCAAGCGGGTGCCAGCGCGCGCAACGTCCTTGTTTCCTCTTTGGTGCTAAGGGCGCAAGCGCAGGCGCGGAGTACTGAGGCATCAAGCAACGGTTTCCATATTGGTGCAACGAGACCAAGACCAGAAGGACAACAAGATGGAGGTCACCATGGAGCCCAGGACGACATCACCGCCAGAGCCTTTGGCAGGCGAAGACCACCTTTTGTCTCGATAGCTTGTACTAGTTGTCCCCTTTCAAATTGGCCGTTGTTGGCTCCCTTCCCACTCAATATTTGGGGAGAGGACCAGGGCCTCTATAAATAGGACTAGCCACCACCATAGGCAGGGATGAATCATTAAGGTTATCCTAAACCACACTAGTTCATCAAGCACAAGAGCACCTCAACCTCAGGAGGCTGTTCTTCCCCTTGTATTGTTCGTCCTCAGCCCAAGAGGCAATCCACCACCACCACACCAGAGTAGGGTATTACACCACAACGGTGGCCGAACCAGTATAAATCTTGTGTCCTTTGTGTTGTGATTTCGTCGAGTTAGTTCGTGAGATCTTAGCTAAGTTAGGACATGGATTAATAGGGGGGAGATCTTCGCGCTCACCCCAGTGTTCGAACCTTAAGGGTTTTGCCAGAGCCCATGATCCGACAAGTAACATGCATGCAAATGCTACTAACATGAAGAGCTCAACAAGACGAACATTTTGACATATCATATGCATGATTCGGAGCCACGACCGAGATATGACATTATGAAGGAGGCATACAAATAACAAGGGGTGTGGGGACATGGTCAAATCTCACCCCTGCGAAACAGATCTAGGGTTCACACAATTCTCGAGGCATGCGGTGGATCTCGCCGGAGAACACGCCGAAGAGGGAGAGGACGGCGGACGAAGGTCGACGAAGCTCGACGGAGTTGGGTGGAGGAGGCGGCCGACGGATCCGGGGTCGCCGGAGTTCTCCCCAACCGGGATCCCGCCGGATCCGAGCGGGTGGCGAGGAGGCGGTATGGCGGCGGTGAGGCGGAGAGGCCCCAGTGCGGTGGCGGGCGAATGGCAAGGGCGCAGCACTGGGCGACAAGCGGCGAAGGCGCGGCGGCGGCGAACGGGCTTGAGCAGGGCGGGGACGCGGGAGGCGGGCGATGGTGGATGGGCCTCGCGGGCCTGCTGCGGGCTCGTGGGCCGGTGGCGGCGGATGCCACATGGCAGTGGCGTATTGGCGCGGACGCGGCGGCGATTTCGTCCGGCGAGGGGTGGACGTGTCCGGTGGTGGTGGGGGGTGAATTTTTAGGGTTTGGACCCGGATTTTGGAGGGGATGCATATATTTATAGGTGGATGGAGATAGGAGTGTCCACATGAGGTGCGGTTTTCGCCCACACGATCGTGATCCAATGATGGAGAACATGGAGGTGGTTTAGATGGGTTATTGGGCTGTTCTGGAGGGGTGTTGGGCTGCAACACAAAGAGGCTTTTGTGGTTACCCGGTTAACCGTTGGGGCATCAAACGACATCCAAATGGAATGAAATTTGACAGGCGTTCTACCGGTGATGTACCAAGGCCACTTGACAAATCTAGACCCATTCTGAGAATGTTTAACTGCCATTCATGAAAAGAGACAATAGGTGTGCGCCGAGTGCATGTGGTAGTGTCGGATTGCGAAACAGACAACGGGGAAAATGCTCGGATGCATGAGACAAACACGTATGCAAATGTCATGCACATGCTGACATGATATGAAATGCATGACATGAACGAAATGCAAAACAAAAGACAAAATCCCAACTACGAAGGGAATATCATAACATAAAGTCGAAAATGGCAAGAGTCGGAGTTACAAATATGGCAAGTTACATCCGGGGTGTTACAACACTCCACCAGTACAAGAGGATCTCGTCCCGAGATCTAGGACTGAAATAACTCTGGATATTCAGAACGTAGGTGATCCTCATTTTCCCAGGTGGCTTCTCGGTTGGAATGGTCTGACCACTTCACTTTCAGGAATTTGATGGACTTGTTGCGCGTCTTGTGCTCGGTTTCTTCAAGAATAGCAACAAGATGCTCATGATAAGACATATCTTCTTGGAGGTCAATCTCTTCGGAGTTGATAGTGCGCTCAGGGGTCTTGAAGCACTTGCGAAGTTGTGACACGTGAAAGACATCGTCCACATTTGCGAAGTTGGACGAAAGATCAAGTTGATAGGCGAGGTCGCCTCTTTTGCCAATGATCTTGAAAGGACCCACATATCTTGGGGCAAGCTTCTCTTTGATACCGAAGCAACGAGTACCTTTCATTAGAGAGACGCGGAGGTAGACATGGTCTCTGATCTCGAAAGCCAAGTCACGGTGCTTGCTATCATAGTAACTCTTCTGGCGCGATTGCGCGGCTTTGAGATTTTCACGGATGACTTTACACATTTCTTCAGCTTCTGTGATCAAGTCATTGCCAGGAAGTTGGCATTCACCAGTCTCTGACCAATTGATAGGAGTACGACACTTTCTGCCATAGAGAGTTTCAAATGGGGCCTTGCCTGAACTCGCTTGGAAGTTGATGTTGTAGGAGAACTCGGCATATGGAAGACAATCTTCCCACTTCATACCGAAATTGATGACACAAGCCCTGAGCATATCTTCAAGGATTTGATTGACTCGCTCGACTTGGCTTCTAGTTTGAGGATGCAAAGCTGTGCTGAAGTGAATGCTGGTGCCCATGGCCTTCTGTAAGGAGTCCCAAAAATTAGAAGTGAAAATTCTTCCACGATTGGAAGATATCAATTGCGAACATTGTGCAAGGAGACAATCCTGGAGGTGTATAGCTCTGCCAACTGAGTTGTTGTGATAGATTCTTTGATTGGAAGGAAATGAGCCACTTTTGTAAGCTTGTCAATGACAACGAAAATAGCATCATTCCCACGCTTGGACTTAGGAAATCCAGTAACGAAGTCCATCTCAATATGGTCAACCTTCCATTCTGGAATAGCAAGAGGTTGGAGGAGACTAGCTGGTCGTTGGTGTTCTGCTTTCAACCTTCGGCAGACATCACATTCATTCACGAACTGAGCAATCTCTCGCTTCATTCGAGTCCACCAATACGAGTGCTTGAGGTCATGGTACATCTTCGTACTTCCAGGATGAATGGACAAAAGAGAATTGTGCGCCTCGTTCATTATGACCTTCCTTAGATCACCTTTAGGAACCACAATCCGATCCTCTAAGAACAGAGTGTCTTCGCCTTCAACGCGATAGCACTTGTATATGGATAGGCCCTTGTCAAAACCACGTTTGACCTTCTTCACCATGGTATCCAGGAGTTGTGCCTCACAAATTTGATCTTCCAAAGTAGGAGAGACTAGAAGGTTGTCAAGAAAGCCGTGAGGAAACAACTTGGAGATTGAGTTTGCGAAAAGCTTCACAAAGGTCCGGTTGGAACAGCTTGAGGATTAAGCTGTTGCAATAAGCTTTCCTTCTCAAAGCATCTGCAATCACATTGGCCTTGCCTGGAGTATATTCAATTCTCGGATTGTACTCTTTAATCATTTCGACCCATGGAGTCTGTCTGAGGTTGAGGTTGGGTTGAGTGAAGATGTACTTAAGGCTCTTGTGGTCTCTGAAAATGTCCACTTTCCTTCCCCACAAGAGATGTCTCCATGTTAATAACGCATGGACAACTGCCGCCAACTCAAGGTCATGAGTGGGGTAGTTCCTTTGTTGGGCTTCAACTGACGAGAGGTATAAGCCACAACTTTATTCTCTTGCATTAACACAACACCGAGACCTTGCAAGGAAGCATCACAGAAAACTTCGAATGGCTTGGATTTGTCAGGAGGAGTTAAGACAGGAGATGTGACTAGCTTCTCTTTGAGGGTGTTGAAAGCAACGTCACACTCAGGTGTCCAGACATACTTGACATTCTTCTGGAGGAGGTTGGAAAGAGGCTTTGCAATCTTTGATAAATTCTCAACGAATCTTCGACAATAGCTTGCAAGTCCAAGAAAATGGCGGAGCTGTTTTACATTCCGAGGAGGTTCCCAATTTATAATTGCAAACACCTTCTCGGGATTAATAGAGATGCCCTTGGCGGAGATGATATGACCAAGGTAAAGAACCTCATTAATCCAAAACTCACACTTGGAAAATCTCACATAGAATTGATGCTCTCTGAGCTTGTCGAGCACCAATCTCAAATGCTTGGCATGATCCTCCTTATTCTTGGAGAAGACCAAGATATCATTGAGATACACCAGGACGAAATCATTTATGTAAGGGCTGAAGATGAAGTTCATCATGCGAGAGAACCGTGGAGGAGCATTGATAAGGCCGAAAGACATGACATTATAATCATAAGAACCATAGCTTGTTCTGAATGCTGTCTTGGGGATATCTAGTTCACAAATGTGAATCTGATGATAACCCATACGGAGGTCAAGCTTGGAGAATACTTTGGCACCTTTAAGTTGCTCGAATAGCTCATTGATGTTGGGAAGTGGATACTTATTCTTAATTGTCTTCTTGTTCAATGGACGGTAGTCGACACAGAGTCGGTCTGTGCCATCCTTCTTCCAGACAAAAAGAACACCACAACCCCATGGAGATGAACTCAGTCTGATCAGACCCAGACGCTCTTGTTCATCGAGATGTTTCTTCAATTCCTTCAACTCCGCTGGTCCAAGCTTGTAAGGACGCTTACAAATGGGTTCAGTACCAGGCTCAAGATCGATAACGAATTCAACTGGCCGGTGAGGAGGCATTCATGGAAGCTCTTCTGGAAAGACGTCTTGGTATTCACAAACGACTGGAATCTGAGAGATGGCATTCAACTCTCCCTTCTCATTCAGAGAAAACAGTCGAATGGTTTCATCCCAAGCGGCATAGATGATCACATCCTCAGAAGAGTGTGTCAATTGAATCTCTCTGGCAGCACAATCAAGCCGAGCCTTGTGCTTAGAAAGCCAGTCCATCCCGAGAATTAGATCAATATCCGAGTCACCAAGGACCATTGGAGAAGACAGGAATTTATAGTTTCCCATCTTGCTGGAAACATACGGAGCTATCATTTTGGTGTTCATGAACAAACCTGGAGAGGAAACCGCTATCGTCTTAGGCAGATCAACATTATGCAAATTGTGCATGGATGCAAAAGTCTTTGATATGAATGAAATAGATGCACCAGTATCAAATAAGACTTTTGCAGGAACATCATTAATTGGAAGATTACCCATGATCACTTCTGAAGAATCCTCTGCCTGAGCTATGTTCATCATGTTAACCCTTGAAGACTTGGGATTATGCTTCACCACTGCATTGCTGGAAGATCTCGCAGGAGGAGGAGGAGGAGGCGGAAGGCGCCTTTGGTTGAAGCACTTGTTTGCACAGTGCCCTTTCTGCTGACACTTGTTGCAAGTCACCCATGAGAGTGGACGATGATAAGGATCACTTGACCTTGGAGCTTGAGACTGAGATTTGTTCTGATAGCCTGGGTTGGGTGGGCGGGAAGATCCATTGCCACCTTTGCTCTTCTGGTGGTAGGGCTAACGAAACGGAGGAGGAGGCAGCTAGAACTTCTGTTGCTTAGCTGCTGTCACACCCTAGCTAGTCATGCATCAGAGTGTGTGCATCATGTTTAAAATTCCATTTAATTTTGAAATGGGGATTTGTGAAACCCTCAGAATCATTTCTGAAAATGATCCAAATAAAAATTTCTCCAAAAAGGTCCAAGAAAATGCTCATGTTGCTCTCTGAAAATATTGGACAGAGATAAAAATCAAACCAATATTTTTAAGAGCTCATAAGTATTTATTTTGGGCATTTGGAATTAATGCATAAATATTTGCATTGGAAATATATTAGTTATATATATTAATATATGTCCAAAAATTATGCCACCTGTTGGGGAGCTTTGGAATAATATATCTAGCTCCTGCAAAAATTGGCATAAGGTTATAAAATGATTTAATATTTTATTTAAATCAAAACAAATGTCAGAAATTAGAAAACAGAAATAAATAAAGGAGGGAAACCTTACCTGGGCCTCTTACCTGGCGCCTCTGGCCCAGCCAGCTGGCCGGCCCAGCCCGTCTCCCTCCTCTGTCGTCTTCGTCCTCGACAGAGGGAGGGGAGTGTGCCCGGCGCGCGCGCGCGCCACCGCGCCACGCCACCAGCTCGCCTGCCTGCCTGCCCCTCCCCTCCTCGTCTAGATGGCCTGGAACGACGCCACGCCCTCCCCCTGCTCTCTCTCACTCTCCCTCGGTTCTTCCCCTCCTCTCCCTCGCTCTCCCTCTCCCGTGTCCGAACGCCACCATCGCCGCCGTTCGCCATAGCAGCCGCCACCGGCCACCCCTCGCCCCTCCGCTGAGCTCAGGAGCTCCGCCGCGACCCCCTCTTCCTCCCCACCAAGCCAAGCCCCTCAGGAAGCTCTGCATCGCCTCCACGCCATCGTCTTCGTCCTCGACCGCCGCCGATGGTCGCTGTCGATTCGCCGCCGTTCGTGCTTCCCCGAGCTCGCTGACCCTCCCTGCATGATCCCCGTGAGCCCCTGCTTCGTTTCCCCCTAACCCCATGTTCGATTTCGAGCTCTAGCCGCCCCTCTACCGGAGCCGAGACGCTCCGCCGCACGGGCTCGTCGCCGGCGAAGCCCCGGTGACCATTTGGTCACGGGCGTGCACCCGTTGTGCTTGCCGCGACCCGTAGAGCCCCTCCAGCGCCTCAGCTCCCTCGCCTGCGAGCAGCAGCGCCGATCCCGACCGCACCCGAACTCCGGCCGCCGCTCACGAGCTCGCCGTCGTCGGTACTGGCAACCACAGGCACGGCCACCACCACCGTTCGACGCGCGGGAGCAAGGGCTCTCCAACGAGCCCAAGCACGGCCTCGCCCGTGCCCTGTAGCGCGTTTCCGTATCGCGCCGCCGTCTCGGGCCTCGCCGGCGTCATGTCGCCGGTGGGTTTGACCTGTTCGACCTGGGTTTGACCCCCCAGGGTCACTGATGCGTGGGCCCCGTCGGCCAGGTGGTTAGATTAGCGCTAATCACTGTTAGTTAACCCCCCTGACACTGACCAGTGGGCCCCAGCGCCACTAATTCTTAATTAGAATTAAACTAACCCTGTTTAACCCCCCTGTCACTGACGTGTGGGCCCCACACGTCAGGTTTGACCCCAGCCAGCCGCAGTTGACCACTGATGTCATGCTGACGTCATGCTGGCGCAATATATATATTTCTGGATTTAATTTAAATCGGGAAATTCCAGAATATTATTTAAACTTCAAAAATTCATAACTTTTATTCTGTAACTCCAAATCAGACAAATTATATATGAAAAATGATCAGAAAAATCCAATCTATCCATCTGTACTATTTTCATGCATGATCAAACAAGTTAAATTGATGTTTAAAGCAGAACAAGGAAAAGCACTTTAAAAGCCATGCTTGAGTTTGAAATTTGAATCTTTGATTCAAATTGGTTCAAACCCTTCTGGTTTTAGTTGCATTAGCCCAACACACTCATATTGCCATGTTTCATGCATGCATCATATTGTTGCACATTGTTTGGTGATGGTTGTGTATCGGTGTCCTTTGCGACAGGTTCTGCCTCCGAGGAGTACCGTGATTACCCTAACGAAGAACCGTATCAGTGCATCGAACCATCAGGCAAGCAACCAACCATTTGATCATATCGATACAATCCCATGTTCTCGCTCCTGCTCTCTTTTACTGCATTAAGACAACGCGTTTCAAACTGCTGTGTGCTACGGTAGTTGAACCCATTTCCTCTGCATGACCTGTCATTGCCACAGTAACTAGATGAAACCCACTAGCATGTGTAGGAGTTGTTTGAGCCATATGTATGTGTTGTTCCTACCTTGCTATGCCTGCTATGCTTAGAGTCGTGTCAGGTCTGGTTCATCTGGGTGATGGGCTAGAGTGAAATGATTATGTCGGTAATGAGAGTGATGTGGTGAACACGATTTGGTAAA
Organism: Triticum aestivum; assembly: GCF_018294505.1. Taxonomy (NCBI): domain Eukaryota; kingdom Viridiplantae; phylum Streptophyta; class Magnoliopsida; order Poales; family Poaceae; genus Triticum; species Triticum aestivum. The sequence goes on along the minus strand of NC_057812.1, from coordinate 341,561,442 downwards.
GGTATCGATGAGAGGCCATGTAGGAGTACATGGTGGGTTGTTTCATTGAAGCCGACCTTAAGCACTGAGATCTGTATGTGTGATTTAAGAATCAGCTACTACCATGCATTGGGCCCGAAACCAATGGACCCTCTCGGCTTCTTATTCACCCTAGTTCTCCGTCCAGGAGTTGCAAGTAGTTTCTGGTGTTTGTAGCCTACTGGAGGCCGTGGACAGCGCTGACCGTAGGGGTGGGCTGTGATGCGGTAGGTACGTGGCACGGTGTACCGAATACCCGTTAGGTATCTCGGGAACCCTGTTCACATCGTTCGGGGCCGTATGGGAAACCTCGGCCGGACTCCCTGCGGATGGAACCTGGATAGGCGATAAACCTGGACTGGAGGCTTAGGTGATTAGGTAGGTCGTGGCCGACACCCACGTTGGGCTTCCGCTTGAAGGTTGCCGAGTACATGTCGTGTAAACGGCGGTAAGTGGTGAGAGCGTGTATGAAGAAGTACACCCCTGCAGGGTTATCATAACCTATTCGAATAGCCGCGTCCGCGGTAAAGGACTACTTGGTTGCCTATACAGTTCATAGACAAGTAAATGGAAACTACTAAAAGCCTCAAGATAAGTGTGAGTGCCGAGGATGGCTCTTCCGTAGGAAGACGGAGGCGGATCCTCGGTAGTGTATTGAAGTGGTGGGTAGTGGACTCGTGTGCGCAAAACCATTTCAAGTTGAAGTATCGTAGGATAGTCTAGCCAAGAGTCAAAGCTGGCTTGCTGCAATAACTCCACCAACCCTTCTTGACAATATGCATGTATGTAGGATCTGATGTAAGTCTTGCTGAGTACCTTTGTACTCATGTTGCTATAATTTACATTTTTACAGAAGACGCTGCAACCCCTTCTAATGGGTTCTATGTAGACGTTGACATCAACGAGTAGGCTAAAGGCCCAGGTGGTGATCCTGAGCTTGTGAAGGACCATGTAGTATAGCTAGGCTTTCCAAGCCTCTTTTATTTGACTAGTTGTCTGTACTCAGACAAGTTACTTCCGCTGCTGGTTTGTATGACTGTATGACTTGAATGTTGGGTCGTGAGACCCGTACCTTTGTGTATGTTATGTATGGCTCCCTGAGCCTTAAATAAAGTAATTGTGTCATAGAGTCATGTTGTGATGCTTCGTTGTATTTGCACATATCGAGCATATTGTGTGTATGATTGAAATGCTTGGTATGTGTGGGATCTGACTACCTAGTTGTTTATCTGTAGTAGCCTCTCTTACCGAGAAATGTCTCCTAGTGTTACCGCTGAGCCATGGTAGCTTGCTACTGCTCTGGAACACTTAGGCTGGCCGGCATGTGTCCTTCTTCGTTCCTGTGTCTGTCCCTTCGGGGAAATGTCACGCATTGAGTACCGGAGTCCTGTTAGCCCGCTACAGCCCGGTTTACCGGAGTCCTGCTAGCCCAGTGCTACAGCCCGGACCCACTTGCTGATGACCGACACGTTCGAAGCTGGGTCATGGATGCCTGTCCCTGTAAGTCTGTGCCACTTTGGGTTTACGACTAGTCATGTCAGCCCGGGCTCCTTATCATATGGATGCTAGCGACACTATCATATACGTGAGCCAAAAGGCGCAAACGGTCCCGGGCAAAGGTAAGGCGACACCCGTGGGGATACCGTGCGTGAGGCCGCAAAGTGATATGAGGTGTTACCGGCTAGATCGATGTGACATCGAGTCGGGGTCCTGACAGCTGCCACTTGTGATGAAGAAGAAGACTGAACTGCATCACTGACTCTCTTCTTAGAAGCCTCACACTTGAGCTGAGCAGGTTCTTTCCTGAGTGCCATGTTATAGAATTTATTGAACTTAGTCGGCTCAAGAAGCACGAGAGCTAACTGCAGATCTTCTCTGAGGCCACCTCTGAATTGATAGATCATACTCTTTTCGTCTGGAACGTCTTGTTTACCGAAGCGAGCAAGTTTCTGAAACTGGATATTGTATTGATACACGGACATGCTTCCTTGCTTGAGATTGCATAACTCCTCACGCTTGCTCTCAGCAACACTAGTTTGAATATGATGAGCTTTGAAGTCTCTGCGGAAATCATCCCAGGTAATCACACGACCTCCTTTGGAATCTCTGTATTGTTGATACCAATTAGCAGCTTGGACCTTAAGTTGAAACGAAGCAAACTTGACAAAGTCCTCAGGCCTGACATTGCTACATTCAAAATGCTTACAGATGTCCACGAGCCAATCATCGACACAGTTGCTGAAAGACTTCGGCTGGTTTGCGAGGAGCTGGTTGATTGTAGCAAACTTAGGCTGATTGTTGAAATTCCCCTGGCCTTGATTTACTCGGTTGCCTTGACCTTGTTTGCGCTCTTGCAAGAGTTGCAAAAGCATCTGAGTGTTGGCGTTGGTGGCTTCCATAATAGCTTTCCATGCCTCCGGAGGTGGAGGTGGTGGTGGAGGGTTCGCCTGACTCCCATCATTGCGGTCCAGATTCAGATGCATTGGAGGAGCCATCCTGAAGAGGCTGACATCTGTTAGAGTCTTGATAGATAGATAGAGAAGCTAAATCAATGGATAGAAATTGCAACATATAGTATTCACAATAAACACTCGAACAAGGGTGAACGAATGACTTCCAAAGTAAATCAGCACACTTCCATTAAGGTAAGAAGCCACTTATATAAAGGTAGATGAATAAAGCAACAAGGTATGAATATGAACAAATAAGTGGTAAGGATTACCCAATCACAAACCAAATATCTGTAGGAAGAAATACTAGAGCTACTTGAATTCCCACCTATAAACTCCCGAAACTTTCTGGTTATGCAATCAGGTGTTGGGGATACATGGGAAGCATAATATCTCACCCAAACTAACAATCCCTGCATCCAGCTGTATCCATCCTTCAACACATAACCAAGAACCCTTTGGAAATCATGTACCTCAACCTTCGAAAAGCATCTGTTATATGAGTTATGGCAATACTCCTGAACTCCCGCCTCAGTACTGCATGGCGTTGAGGTTATCTCACCAACAACTGCATAAAAGAGATTTTCGATGTCGGCGAACTCAGGTATTCCAGAACTGGAACGATAAAATTGTGACGACAACACCTTGGAACTCAACTCCTCAGGACACTACCGCAACCTCTAAATGTCAGGAGGTACCAAGAACAATGTTCTCGTCACAAGACTATCGAAACGATTCCAAGATACCCGCGTGATCCTAAAAAAAATTTAGTTCAATTTGAGGAGAGGAGAGTCAAAACTTCTACGTCAGGAGGCCTCACCAGAGCGACGAAGGGACTAAGGAGTAAAAAGAATCCTACTCTCTAATATATATATATAATCCTAAGACTAAAAACATTTTGTTCTAGACTCAAATACATCAGCGATTCGATCAAGTAGGGGGCTCCTAAGTCGGGGATGGCTCTGATTACCAACTTGTAACACCCACAATGCGGCAATATCTCCCACGTGTCGGGGCACGACTTAGAGGCATAGCCGCATGGTAGTTTTGTCGCAAGAGGGGTAATCTTCACACATTCCCATTTATTGAATAAGAAAGGGATAAAGAGTTGGCTTACAATCGCCACTTCACACAATACATAAATAAATCATACATCATCCAAATACACTCAAAGACCGACTACAGTCAAATCCAACAGAAAAGGAAGATAACCCCCAAATGCTAGATCCCGATCATCCCAACTGGGCTCCACTACTGATCATCAGGAAATGAAACGTAGTAACGACCTAGATCCTCGTCAAACTCCCACTTGAGTTCGGTAGCATCACCCGCACTAGTATCCTCGACACCTGCAACTATTTGGAAGTATCCGTGAGTCATGAGGACTCAACAATCTCAAACCCACGAGATCAAGACTATTTAAGCTTATGGGTAGGGTAAGGTAATGAGGTGGAGCTGCAGCAAGCACTAAGCATATATGGTGGCTAACATACGCAAATAAGAGCGAGAAGAGAAGCAACGCAGTGGTCGAGAAGCTAGAAGTGATCAAGAAGTGATACTGAAACTACTTATGTTCAAGCATAACACAAGACAGTGTTCACTTCCCGGACTCCGCTGAAAAGAGACCATCATGGCTACACATGCAGTTGATGCATTTTAATTAAGTCCAGTGTCAAGTTCTCTACAACCGGACATTAACAAATTCCCATCTGCCACATAACCACGAGCACAGCTCTCGAAAGTTTATACCCTGCAGGGGTGTCCCAACTTAGCCCATCACAAGCTCTCACGGTCAACGAAGGATATTCCTTCTCCCGAAAAGACCCGATGAGTCTCGGAATCCTGGTTACAAGACATTTCGACAATGGTAAAACAATACTAGCAAAGCCACCTGATGTGCCGACAAATCCTGATAGGAGTCGCACGTATCTCGTTCTCAGGGCACACCGGATGGGTAGGACATCGGGTTGGCATAGACCCTGGTTGCCCAGGGGGCGCCGGACATCGCCCAGTTTGGACCAACACTCGGAGGAGCACTGGCCGAGGGGTTTAAAATAAAGATGACCCTTGAGTCCACAGAACCCAAGGGAAAAAGGCTTAGGTGGCAAATGTTAAAACCAGGGTTGGGCCTTGCTGGAGGATTTTTATTCAAGGCGAACTGTCAAGGGGGCCCCATAACCCCAACCGCGTAAGGAACGCAAGATCAAGGAACATAACACCGGTATGACGAAAAACTAGGGCGGCAAGAGTGGAACAAAACACCAGGCATCAGGCCGAGCCTTCCACCCTTTACCAAGTATATAGATGCATTAATTAAATAAGAGATAATGTGATATCCCAACATATCCATGTTCCAACATGGAACAAGCTTCAACTTCACCTGCAACTAGCAACGCTATAAGGGGGGCTGAGCAAAAGTGGTAACATAGCCAAACTACAGTATGCTTGGAAGGTGGGTTAGAGGCTTGACATGGCAATATGGGAGGGATGATAACAAGTGGTAGGTAGTGCAAGATAGCGATAGAGCGAACAACTAGAAAGCAAAGATAGAAGTGATATCGAGGGTATGGTCATCTTGCCTGCAATGTTCTCAGAGTTGTCGAAAGCTTGCTCCTCGTTAGCGTACTCAATAGGTTCCTCATTCACGTACTCATCTCCCGGCTCTACCCAAGACAAGAACACAAGCAATGGAACAACAATCAATCACGGTGCAGTGCACAAGCAACATGATGCAATACATGGCATGATATGCAAGATATGATATGCAATGCTTATGCGTGCTCCGGAAGGAAAAGAATGAACAAAGCATCAACATGGCAAAACAGGTATGATGTTGGAAAAATGAGATGATTTTGGTTGAAATCGATAAAAAGATCACCGGAAACGGATGCATGGTTTGCAAATGACAAGCAACACAAGAATGACGCAAATCTGTGATTAAGAGCATGATAGCACTTAGAAGGCAACAAGAAACTAAGCTACTGCACTCCAACATAGCAACAAAGCATATGGCAGTTATGTACAAGAGATGCTTTACAAAACATGAACACTGAGCTACGGCTAAATCACTCAATAACAGGTTCAAACAAGCATGGCAAAAGTGCAAAAGATATCAGCTTCACAGACTTGGTGAAAATACTAACATGTAAAAAACAACATCAGGAAGCAATGTTTAGAGCAAGGAAAAAACATGATACAAGATCATATCATAGCAAACAAAGGCGTGGAATGATTCTACTAAATGCATAGAACAAAATTCCCTTACTAAACATGAGCCAAAAAGGCACAGAAGATATGATCGCACCCATGTAAACATAGCAAGTTTTACTAACAGTTTCAGACTTGGAAGAAAAACAGAGCATGGCATAAACAGATTCATGATAGCAACTTTGCAAGCTCATGCCACTCACCACAAAGGATTACATGAGAACACAAGCATACTAACAGTAAGAATAGATGTTAATTAAGCTAAACATGGCAAGAGCAAGTTGACAGGGGACATGCGTCACTAGCAACAACCATGGCAATATTGATTAACATATTAACAATCTGCCAGGAACATTTTATAGCAAAAGTAGAGCAAGAAAATGACATGCTAGAGCACTCCATAATTTCAACCAGAGGCACAAATGGATAGGGCATAACCACATGTTCAGAACATCCTTACTGAAGTATCTCAAAATAAGCATGGATCTCATGGTAGCAACAAGTTTACATGGCATCAAAATAACAGCAGGTAAAGGACTTAGCAAAATCCTAGCCTGAAAACAGCAACATTATGGAGCCTACTTTGCATGCTTGTTCTAGTCACCACGTAGATCACAAAAATACAATACTTGCACCCCTGTAAAGATGGCATGTTTTAGTTAAAAACACATGTAGACCTCATGTTCATAGGATGCACACATAAAATGCAGCAAAAATGAAAAATCGCTATGTTCTGTTAAGAACCAGCAATTAACATTTTATAACACTCTTGCAACGATAAAAATGGTATCATAATGGACAGTAACATGCATGCAAATGCTACTAACATGAAGAGCTCAACAAGGCGAACATTTTGACAAATCATATGCATGATTCGGAGCCACGGTCACCGAGATATGACATGATGGAGGCATAAAAATAACAGGGGGTTTCTGGACTTGGTGAAATCCCGCCGGTCGGAGGTCGACGAAGCTCGCCGGAGTTGCATGGAGGAGGCGGCCGGCGGATCCAGGGTCGTCGGAGTTCTCCCAGACCGGGATCCCACCGGATCTGGGCGCGGGCGGCGAGGAGGCGGTACGGCGGTGGTGAGGCGGACAGGCCCCGGCGAAGTGGCAGGCGAACGGCGAGGGCGCGGCGCCGGGCGACGAGCAGCGAAGGTGCAGCGGTGGTGAACGGGCTTGGGCAGCGCAGGGACGCGGGAGGCGGGCGGCGGCGGATGGTCCTCGCGGGCCCGCTGTGGGCTCGCGGATCGGCAGCGGCGGATTGGCACGGACGCGGCACCGATTTCGTCCGGCGAGGGGTGGACGTGTCCGGTGGCTGCGGGGGATGAATTTTTAGTGTTTGGACCCGGATTTTGGAGGGGATGCACATATTTATAGGTGGATGGAGATAGGAGTGTCCAAATGAGGTGCGGTTTTTGCCCACACGATCGTGATCCAACGACAGAGAACATGGAGGTGGGTTAGATGGGTTATTGGGATGTTCTTGAGGGGTGTTGGGCTGCAACACAAAGAGGCTTTTGTGGTTACCCGGTTAACCGTTGGGGCATCGAACGACCTCCAAATGGAACAAAATTTGACAGGAGGTCTACAGGTGATGTACCAAGGCCACTTGACAAATCTCGACCCATTCCGAGAATGTTTAACTATTGTTCACGAAAAGAGACAAGAGGGGTGCGCTGAGTGCATGTGGGAGTGTCGGATTGCGAAACGGACAATGGGGAAAATGCTCGGTTGCATGAGACGAACAGGTATGCAAATGCCATGCACATGATTACATGATATGAAATGCATGACATGAAAAAAAATGCAAAACTAAAGAAAAAAGCCCAACCACGAAGGGAATATCATAACATAAAGCCGAAAATGGCAAGAGTCGGAGTTACAAATATGGCAAGTTACATCAGGGGTGTTACAAGTTAGCCAAACTACTTGAAGTCGGGTTCATTAGTTGATACAACACCTATACTGGCTGGCAAACCTAGTGATGGTGCCAAAGAAGGATAAATCCTGGCACCTTTGTGTCGATTTCAAGGACCTCAATGAGGCTTGCCCTAAGGACCCCTTCCTACTGCCCCACATTGACCAAATCATTGACACGACAGCAGGACATGACTCACTGTGTTTCCTCGACGCATACTCCGGTACCATCAAATTAAGATGAAGGAGTCCGACCAAGAGGCAACAACATTTATTACCCCCTACGGGCCTTTCTACTTCAACACTATGCCTTTTGGGGTCAAAAATGCCGGCGCCACTTACCAACGCATGATTCAAACATGTCTGGAAAAACAAATTGGCCAAATAGTGGAGGCATACGTAGATGATGTTGTCATCAAGACTAAGCACATCGAATCATTGGTGGACAATCTATGACTCACATTCGACAACCTCTGAACATATGACATATGACTCAATCCGGAAAAATGTGTCTTCTGTGTTCCAGCCGGAAAACTACTCGGGTTCATTGTTTCCAATAGAGGAATTGAAGTGAACCAAGCAAAAATCCGAGCCTTGTCACAATTGGCAATGCCAACAGACTTAAAGCAAGTCCAAACACTAGCCGGGTGCATGGCAGCCTTGAGCCGCTTTATCTCCAGATTAGGAGAAAAGGCGCTACCACTTTATCGACTCCTCCGACACACCGACCACTTCGAGTGGACGGACACAGCTAAAGCCGGATTGGAACAAATAAAAACTTTGTTAGCAAGCAACCCAAGCCTTGCTGCAACAAGTGTTGGCAAACATATGTTGCTCTACATATCTGCGACTCACTAGGTGGTGGGTGTGGTACTCGTTGTTGAATGACAGGAGGAGGGACATAAATTCCCTCTCTAGAAACCAATGTACTATAAATCGGTGGTTCTAACACCATACAAATCTCGATACCCGCACTACCAAAAGATAGCGTATGCGATCTTCATGGCATCCCAGAAGCCGCGGCACTACTTTCAAGAGTGTTCGATTATGGTGTCTTCCAAAGTACCACTCAATGACATCATAAACAATCAGGACGCCACGGGCCGCATCACCAAATGGGCCATCGAGCTCTTACCATTTGAAATAACATACAAGCCACACCGAGCTATTAAATATCAGGTGTTGGCCGACTTTGTCACCGAATGGACAGAAGCCGATCTCCCTAAAAAGTACAACACATACTCCAACTGGGTAATGTAGCTTGATGGCTCTAAAATGCTAGCCGGATTGGGGGCCGGTGTCATCCTAACATCCCCTACAGGGGACACAGTCCGTTACGTGCTACAAATCATGTATACAGACTCCAACAATGCGGCCGAATATGAGGCACTATTGCATGGTCTTTGAATGGTTGTCTCTATGGGTATACAACACCTTGAGGTGCGTGGGGACTCGAACCTCGCAATATCCCAAATAAATGGAGATTTCGATGCAAAAGATCCAAAGATGGCGGCATACCACAATGTTGTACTCAAAATATCAGCTTGGTTCAAGGGGCTCGTGTTTCATCATGTTTCTCGAGACAGTAATCTGGTAGCGGACATCCTTGCTCGAATGGGCGCTAAACGTGACCCCGTCCCACCTAACACCTTTGTGGAAAGGCTCTCAAGCCATCCATCGTATGGCAGGATGAGAGCGGCAACACTAGTCCGGAGCCGATCACACCCTTGGATGCCGAACACAAGTCTGGTATCATCAGGGGCTCGAACACCAAAATGACACCTTCCGCCCATTTAATCATGGATGTCATTGCTCCATGGACCGAACCCTTCCTAGCCTACCTTAATAGGCGAGAGCTCCCTGATGACCAGAATGAGGCCTCTCGCATAGTCCGACGCTCAAAAGCCTACAAAGTTCATGAAGGAGAACTCTACAAGAAAAGTACTACTGGAGTTCTTCAAAGATGTATCTCCGAAGAGGAGGGATGGCAGCTCTTGGCCGAAATACATGCTGGCCTCGGTGGCCATCATGCCGCAGCCTGGGCCCTCGTAAGCAAGGCCTTCCGTACAGGCCTCTTTCGGCCCACGGCCTGAGCAGATGCACAAGCACTCGTATAGCGATGTGTCGGGTGCCAGTTGTTCACCAATCAAAGTAATATGCCGCCCACCGCCCTAAAAATAATTCCCATTACCTAGCCATTTGTAGTCTGGGAGCTAGATATGGTCGGACCCCTTAAAGGGGAAAGCCATAAGAAGAAATATCAGTTGCTCATGGTGGATAAATTCACTAAGTGGATAGATGTAACACCCCAAAAAATTTAACCATGATTTATTAATTAAAATTTTTGCCATGGTAAATTTAATTTTTTATTTTCTGGATTTTTCTTTCAAAACCACTCTTTTCTTCCGAATTGTGGAGTTTTCCCTCCAAAAAAAAGAAAACCTTTCAGAAATATTGATGGACTTGTATATCTTCCCAAGACCATTTCTTTTTATCAGTGGAGTTATTTCTACAATTATTATTTTTTCCTGAGCTTTATTGCTTTAAAGATGATTTTTCATAAGTTTTAGAGTTCCATTTGCCCTAAAACACTTTGATAAATTTATTTAAAAATTCCACCAAAATTTGGGGATGTCATGTGATGTTCCTAAATCACTTTTATGCAAAAAACTCTCTTAATCATTGGGGATTTTGAGCCCTACCTCAAGTTTTCAAATCTGGATCAGTGTGTGATTTGCACTGCAACCTATTTAAATATTTCTTTAAAAATTCCACCAAAGTTGGGAGATGTTAGTAGGAGTATATAATTCAACTTTATCAAAAACCCATTGGTGTTCTTCGAAAAATTTGAGAAAATCATCCTCTTTTGCTCTCTGGCCCAGTTTGGTATTTTCTACTGCAACCCTATTTTGTTTTGCTCTAGTGCCCATGAGATCTTTCCTGCTTATAGTCCACCTTACCAAACCCTTAAGTCCAGGAGATTGGACCCATTGGAATATTTTTGGTCCATGCATTAATAGCCTTTATTTTCTGTCCAGATTTGGTTTTCTCAAAAACTTGCACTAGGGAGTTTTTGTTTTTGTCAAACTAACCTCGCCACCCTCTTTATCATCTAAAGAGACTATGATCTGGAGTTTTTGGCCACCCCAAGAGATGCCTAGATGACCATAGCATTTTGTCGAACACCTTGAGTTCATGAACAGAATTGGCATGAAACATAGTTTGCATTTTGAACCTGCTTTGTCTAAACAGCATGTCTCATGGCTCCACCTTTGTCTATAGCACCACCCTACTAAACCTCATGTGGATTAGAGCCCCCTGGCAGGCATGGGCATTTTGCCGAGCACCTCGCGGGTGTGCTCTGGGCACGGCCAGAACGCGCGTGTTGCACGTGCCTGCGCCCGATTCGCCGCGTCCCATTACCGCCTCCCCGCGTTCATTCGGATCCGTGCCCGCTCACAGCCATCGCGCACCGAACCCTCCCTCATCGCAGAGCCGCCCCGGACACCTCCTGGAGCCCCGCAGCGTAGCCGCCAGAACGGCCATGGCGGCTAGCTGACGGCCGTAGCAGGCCCCGGCCTTGGCAGCGCCGCCCAAGCCATACGTGCGCGCCAGCTTGCCCCTTGAGCAGTGGGGAGTTCGTCGGAATGCGCCGACCAGCTCCAATCGCCTCCACGTCACCCTGCTAGCAACAGAACGGCGGTTCGTCGGCGCTCTTATCTGCGGCCGTGGGAACCGACCTCTCCGGGCTATAAATAGCCCTCCCGATCACGCCTAAGCTCGTCAGCAGCCTTGTTCGAGTAGTAGGAAGCCCCCCTCCTCTCCAGTTGGCCAGAGGCCATCCTCTCTCCCATCTCCGGCAGGTTCGGCCGCCGCCATGTTCCGGTAAAATCCGGCTAAGACCGAGGCCCCTAACCCCTCCCGTGCTCCCATCCTCTTCCCCTCGATCTTGCGGAGCCACCCCATCTCTCAGACCCGATCGGGAGCCACCATAGCTCGAGACCCCAATTCTCCCAAAACCACCGTCCGCCGCGGAGCTCGCCGTCGGCGACTCCCTTTGTCCCCATGACCCTCTCGACCACCGGGAGGACCGCCCTGGACTGGAGGATCCATCCCTGCCCTCGGAATCCCGTGGGGAGCCGCCGTTCATCGGCGGCGATCGCCGGAGCCCCGCCTCTGCTCGGCCAAAGGAGAAAGAAGTCACGGGCGACTGGTCAAACCTGACCAGTGGGCCCGATGGACCCACTGTTAGTGACCCAGCCCCGCCGAAGTGTGTTTTAAGTGGAAGCACATTCCACCAAATACGCCTTCGCCAGGGGAAAACGTAAGTGCTGCCGAACCGTTTTCTTTTTTTCTGATTTTTATTAAAAACAGATTTCGACAGAACTTTGACTAGTTGTAACTTTTTAGATATAAGTTCAATTGATTTGATTCTTTTTCTATTGTTTCTCAAATTTTGTCTAATTTATTTTCATATTTATTTGAAAAAAATGCAAACAACTTTTTTGTACAGTTTTGAAACTATGTGTTAATTTGAATTTTTCTTAAATAGGATTTTGGAGAGGGAGGCAACTTTCAAAAAATGCACCCCCACTTGCATACTCTTGAAGGCAAGCATTTTGAACCCTAGCATAATATTGTTGTGTGTTGTTTGATACGGTTACAACACCACCTTGACTCGGAGTATTCGTTAATTTATGTGATGATATCATCATACTTATGAGTGCATATTGATGATTTCGTGCTGTTGGAATTTGATATGTTTGTGATAATAATCACCCTCGTATGCGTTTCATGCCTACCGGAAGGAATCCGGGAAAGCCTCTGTCTTGACACGAGCTTGTCTCTAGTTCTTCGTCGAGACGGTTGTGTACAGTAAGGCATGGTGAGGTATGATGAGTGGTGATTCTGTCTGATTGGTGTAAAATATTTTTCTTATGCTAATCATGCAGGAAATGCTTTAACCTCCTGAGTCGACCATAGATCGAGTCTTGTTCCAGTAACCCCCATACTTGTTTCGTACTACCACTTGTCCCTGCCATAGGTATGGTACGGTTCGGTAAGTTGTCAACCCCTTCCTAGCACACACCATATAGAGAGGCCATGGTGGAAGATTCCGGCTGCATCCGGTAGGCATGCCACCTGGTCCGGGGGCATGGGTGTTTCCGGTTGGAGCCGAGGGGGTAGCTCCCCTAGTTTGCGCGCGTTATAAATTTTGTGATCCCATGCTAGTCGAGGTTGTAGCCTCCCCACTTAGAGTTTTGCTTAACGGGTGTCGTGGGTGATTCGAGACACCGGTAAGTTAGGCTGGTGTGTGCGGTCAGGTGTGTTTTCAATTAAAAGACCATAGACAAAATTAGTCCCGATGGGCTAAAGGAATCCGTTACTCGTGGGTAAAGAGTACACCCTCTGTAGAGATTATATCTATTCGAATAGCCGCGTCCATGGTTAAGGACTACAGTCTGGGATGGGTCAACTGTCGGTCTTAGTGTCAGTCTTCGGAGGAAAAACTGCTAAACCAGAACATGGATCATGACTTGTGACTTATGATGATTATGATTACTATTATTATGGACTAACCATTACATTATTTGAATTATGGAGTATCCCTGGGACGGTTCTACCTCCTGGATACTCACTGTGACTACTCTCATATAAGCCCTTTATGTGGTGTCGTGGAGACGCCTGACTATGGCATGCTTATTATTCATTTACTTTATAACCCTTTATGTGGTGTCGCGGAGACGCCCGACTGTGGCATGCTTATTATTCATTTACTTTATAAGCCCTTTATGTGGTGTCGCTGAGACGCCCGACTATGGCATGCTTGCTATTTACTTACTCTATAAGCCCTTTATGTGGTGTCGCACAGACGCCTGACTGTGGCTTGTTTGCTAGTTATTTCCTTTATAAGCCCTTTATGTGGTGTCGCTCAGACGCCCGACTGAGGCATGCTTTATATTATTATCCTTTCGAGGCGTCGCTTCAGACACCCGATCGGTGTATTCTATTTCTACTCCCTTATTGCATATTATTTTGTATATGAATAACCTGCTTGCGTGCATCATGGATGCTTATTTTGTGACTGACGTTGTGATCATAAAATATTTCAGAGCAGGATTATCGAATGTTATATTATACCTGTGTTCATAATGTTTGCGAGTACATTCAAAGTACTCACTGGCTTGTCCCTGACTATTGTCTTGGCCAGATTTCTTGCATGGAGAGGAGCGTTGCGTTGACAGCCCCGGAACCTATGCAATGGTGATAGCAGCCTCGCGAAGATAGGATATATCCAGGTCAGCTGTTCCTGTGGGAAATGGAGTCCCATAGACGCTGATGAACCACAAACTGCTTCCACCATCAACCACTAGAAACCATTTGTTGTACTCATAGGCCAGAATGGTCTTGTACTACATATTTTGTATTTTGCTTGAAGTTTCTGTATCAAGTTGGTGTCTCATCAACTAGCAGTAATCCTGGGGCTGGTGAGCACAAGGGCCATTTCTGGGAAATTAATACCCTGAAAATCCGGTCCTGATAACCTTGGTATCAGAGCCAGGCTGACCATTGGCTAATCCTATCTTGGCCATGTCAATAAACCTAGGTTGACCAACCCACCAGATCTTAACCTAACCCCGGCCAAGCTTCTCATGTAAGATAGCCACACAGTGACCCCAACACCTTTTGGCAGTCGGTGCCTAACCCATCAGCCTAGCCTGTCAATCACGCGCCAGTGACCGACACCTAAATTGAATCTTTCGCAAGCGTGCGAAGGAAGACTCCATCCCCTTTTTCTAGAAAAAGGGCACGCTAGCCTCGACCCAGCACAACACAGCCTCTACCCAAATCGAGCTATAATGCCTGGACCCATTGTTCACAATGAGACCACAACAACCAACCTTGGAGGTTTTGTGACCGTGCTAGCAAACCTCACCCGCCGTGCCTTTGCATTAGAAGAGCCCCTAGAGTGTGTTGTATACCAAGGGCCCATGAGCGGTGAGAGCCATCAATTCTGGGCCACTATGCACGTCTATGTTAGGGGTCTATCTATCGCCAGAATGCCCCTACAGGTCACCGGAAGGACAACTTCCTTTGAGCCACAAGCCATCCAACTAGCTGCTCGAGAGGCTATAGTTGAACTCCGACACTTGTCGCCCAGAGTCAACTGCCACTCATTCTACTACTACCCCAGCCGTGACGGGTATGGTAGGCCACCCCAGGTTGCCAACGGAGATCATGAGACGGATCCTGCATTGCTGCATCTGGTGCGCTATGTAAGTGCACTAGAGGAACTGTTTGATCAAATCACCCTTGATCTTAATGTTTGCGAGTACATTCAAAGTACTCACTGGCTTGTCCCTAGCTATTGTGTTGGCCAGATTTCTTGCATGGAGAGGAGCGTTGCGTTGACAGCCCCAGAACCTACGCAATGGTGATAGTAGCCTCACGAAGATAGGAGATATCCAGGTCAGCTGTTCCTGTGGGAAATGGAGTCCCATAGACACCGATGAGCCACAAACCGCTTCCACCATCAACCACTAGAAACCATTTGTTGTACTCATAGGCCAGAATGGTCTTTTACTACACATTTTGTATTTTGCTTGGAGTTTCTGTATCAAGTTGGTGTCTCATCAGCTAACAGTAATCCTGGGGCTGGTGAGCACAAGGGCCATTTTCTGGGACATTAATACCCTGAAAATCCGGTCCTGACAATAGAGGCCAGACCAGTAAAAACAACTGAAGCTGGGCCGGTGATCAACTTTATATCCGGCGTTGTACACCGTTATGGTGTTCCCCACAACATTGTCATTGACAATGGCTCTAACTTCATAGCAGATGAGGTGAAAAATTGGTGTGCTAATTTGGGCATTAAGCTCGACTAAGCCTCCATATATCACCCTCAAACAAACAGTCAGGTCGAACGGGCTAATGGCCTGATAATGAGTGGCATCAAACCCATACTAGTGCGATCCCTAAGGGAGTCGGATACACACTAGGTTGAGGAACTCGTGTAACAGCCCCAAAATTGGGTTATCAATTTTTGTGTTGTTATTCCTTCCTGGCAACCATTTTTCAAAATTTTCTCCTGAGTTTGCTGGATGACTCTGAGAATTCTTGCCATTTTCAACCTTTCAAAACCTTTCTCATGTCTTTGTCAGTGGGAAAGACTTCATTTGCATCATCTCAAACCCTCTCAAACCCTATTTTCCATTTTTTTTGGAATTTGAATGTGGCCTTTGTAAATACAAAGGAACTATCATTTTCCTTGATCTGTTGATCATCCCATATGTTCCAAGAGACCCTCCCATCCTCCTAACCCTTGAATATGCAAAAATATTGCCAAGTCCCTTGCAATATTTTTGAATTATGATTTATTCCTTTTCTTGCCTTTTGAGGAATAAAATCCAAAGGCATAGCTAGCCCTCTCCTAAATTCATGAAAATTTGTGGAGATGATATTTATGCCTAATACAAGTCCTGGCAAAAAATATTTGCTATAATTAAAAAAGGAAAATTGCCTTTTCTTGTTTCACGCCAATATTTCATTTCTGCCACTTCCTAAAGGAACTACTATCTATATAGCAGAGAAAATTCCCACATAAATTGTGGAGCTTGTCCTTGCTATATAATCACTAGTTCCATCCTTATCTCATGTTCCTAAGTTCAAAAATTGGGCACATGATAGAATGCAAGTTTCTGCCTTCTCTGAAATTTTGCAAAGGAAGTGCTTTATTCCTACTTCCAATTGAGCTGTAATTTGGCAGGGTGGTTAACATTGATAAATCACCAATGGATACCAAAAATCAGCTCAATCCATTCATCCTATCTCCCTGTGCAATTTTCTCAAGTTTCTGTGCAGAATGAATAGCTGTGAAGGAAGTACCATTTTGGCATGTCCATTTGTTATGAAATTTTTACAAAATCATTATATGCCCAAATCATCAAGTTTTGCCAAGTTTTAGCCCAATCCATCACTCCTAGTCAGTGCTTCTTCATCATTCGGTTCCTGGATCAGAATTGTTAGTTGCACTGCAACTATATTGAATCTTTGTCCTAATGACCTCATAACTCCCAGGACCATAGTCCTTGTTACCCTAAGCCTCCCAGACATCAAGTTTACCTCTTAACATCTCTGCTTTAATCTCTAGAGTGTGGCCAAGTTTGCAACAGCAAACTTGTGAAGCTTGGTTCTCTCTGATCCATGTGCCTCTGCTTGTCTCATTGCCATGGTTTTAATGCACCTTGGAAGGACTTAACTAATGACATCGTTTGGCATAAAGTAGGCAACCATAGCACGCATTGTCCATGGTGACCACAGGCAATGTTGCCCAAAATGGTGGTCTAACCACTGTTAGCGACGGCAGAGCCGCTCCAGGCGGTTTTGGCTTGTCACCGAGTGTCAAACAACTCAGCATCATTGTCGCCGTTCCACTGGACCCCTCTCCCCCTCCATCTTCTTCTCCGGCGTGTTGTTCCAATGGCCGCACATTGTGTGCCCGTGAGCTCGTCGCCTTCCTCCCTCCTGTCCTCTTCTCCCTCTTGTCCGCGAGCATTGCTCGGCTCCGTGAGCTCCTGCGGGTCGTCCACATCCCCCTCGTCGCCTTCCCACTCCTCCCCATGAGCCCCGCGCATGCAGAGCCCTGGCCGGACACGTCCGGTGGTGACCAGCTTAGCATCCGCTCGCCCGACTATTTATAGCCACCCCTTGACCCGTCCGAGCTCATATCTCGCCCCACCTCACCTCAATGACCCTGCCTAGCCACCAGTTCGAGCTCGAGGAGCTCTTCATTTCCCCCCACCATCACCATAGCCGTCGCCTCGGCCTTCTCTGATTCCGGTGACCAGGAGCCCCCCTTGCCGTTCCACCTCCACCATCTTGTCCCCTAGAGTCTGGCGAGCCTCTTTGTGGCCTCAGCCCCTCCATTCCATCTCCTTAGCTCCACTCTCTCCGGCGGCCGAAGCCCCTCTCCGCCGTGGGCCGTGTTGCTCTCCCTCTATTGCTCATCGCCGGCAACGAAGGTCACCATGGGATGCACCTCTCGTTCCCGAGCTCGGGGGTAGGTCGCCGTCATCTGCGGTGGCCGGAGTTGCCGGCAATCACCGTCGAGGCGAGCCCCTCCCTTAGCTCGGTGCGCGCCCGAGCGGGAGGTTGAAGACGTCAGGGTCAGGTGAGCCCCACCTCCATGCGGGCCCCGCAAGTCAGCCACTTAGGGGTTGACCTAGCTCGCTGACCTAGCATAAGTGGAGAAGCCCAGCGTGTATATGTTTTCGTCTTTCGAAAGCGTACTTCGCCATGCCTTCAGACAAATTACGTTTTCGTTTTCTAAAAATGTACTTTGTGCCTCCACCGGTCAGTAATACGCTTTCCTTTCTCTGAAAATGTATTTACTTTAGTGTGCTTTCTGTTCTAACCAACAAGGGCCTGTCTATGAATATTTATTTTATAGATTAGTCCCTGTCATTCACACGGCCGTATCTTTTCAACCACAACTCTGATTGAGGTGATTCCAATGCTCACGTTCTCTGTTCATCAAGCTCTTTTCGATGGGACTATTTTCTTTAGTTTGCACATTCTAAAAATACCCATTTTTCCCTTGCTCTAATTCAGCCCCTCTAAGAGAGCACCGTTCTCCGGCAAATTTTTCTGAGAATTGATCGCACCCATCGTCGAAGTATTCCTCGAACCCCAGGCAAACCAACCTCTTATCATGAGCCCCGAAATTGCATGTTGACTCTTCTTGCACCTCGTGTGTGTGTTCAGTTGCAGTAGTTTCTTGTCTGTTCCATCTGATGGTATTTCAGTCGTACTGTATGTTTTTGTTATCTGCTTTGCATGCTTGTGCTTTCTTGAAATAAGTTGACATGCTAGTTGGATGTTGTTAATGATAATATCATGCCTCTGTCTAGTTTAATATTAGTAGTATCGATGTTATGATGATTATGTTGCACTAGTGGAATTACTAGTACTTGGTATTGGCATGTTTCACATGCTATTACTGTTCACTTGAAAAGCTTGATGTTGTTACTACATCTGTGTGTTGCATGTTAGTTGTTGCATTCTTGTTAAAAATATTTGCATGATGATTGATGATGGAGAAGTTAATAATATGACATAATAACAAACCTCCTCCGTCATCATTGAGATGTCATAGTGCCACGAAATCGAGCTTTTTCTAGTGCAGCCACATTTGCCTTGGAATGGGAAGTCCCTAACGGGTCTATTGCCATGCCTCTCGCTGGTGCCTCCAACGAGGGAAGGTTACGGGCAGGTGCTACCCTGATCAGGTAGGCAGACATAAACCTTTTGGACCTGAGTTGTTTTACGTGTGTTGTCCCGTTTGGACCGTTTTTGCCACGACGGTGGCCGTTTTGCCTTTGGTAGGCTAGGTCAAACTAGACTGAACCCAAAAGGGGTGTTGGTCGGAGTGGCCGGGAGAGTGTCATGGCGGTAGATCGGTTTTGTCGGAACACCGTTGGTCCAACCGAATGGGAGTGCGAGGCCATGGGTTCTGTGGTGTGGGTAAAGTGCGCTACCTCTGTAGAGTGTATGTTAAATCTATCGATAGCTGCGTCCTCGGTCTTGGGCACAAGTGTCGGGTACCCCGACTCGATGTCACATCGATCTAGCCGGTAACACCTCATATCACTTTGCGGCCTCACGCACGGTATCCCCACGGGTGTCGCCTTACCTTTGCCCGGGACCGTTTGCGCCTTTTGGCTCACGTATATGATAGTGTCGCTAGCATCCATATGATAAGGAGCCCGGGCTGACATGACTAGTCGTAAACCCAAAGTGGCACAGACTTACAGGGACAGGCATCCATGACCCAGCTTCGAACGTGTCGGTCATCAGCAAGTGGGTCCGGGCTGTAGCACTGGGCTAGCAGGACTCCGGTAAACCGGGCTGTAGCGGGCTAACAGGACTCCGGTACTCAAAGCGTGACATTTCCCCGAAGGGACAGACACAGGAACGAAGAAGGACACATGCCGGCCAGCCTAAGTGTTCCGGAGCAGTAGCAAGCTACCATGGCTCAGTGGAAACACTAGGAGACATTTCCCGGTAAGAGAGGCTACTAAAGATAAACAACTAGATGGTCAGATCCCACACATACCAAGCATTTCAATAACATACACACAATATGCTCGATATGTGCAAATACAACATGGCATCACAACATGTCTCTACGACTCAAGTAATTATTCATTAGGCTCCGAGGAGCGAGACATTACAAACATGGGTCTCACGACCCAACAATCAGAGCATACAAGTCAAAGCACAAGCGGAAGCTATCATGTCTGAGTACAGACATCTATAAATGAAAAAGGCTGAGAAGCCTGACTATCTATCAGATCCTGCCGAGGGCACAAGATCGTAGCTGAGGTATCAAGCTAAACGTCGAAGTCCACGTGGAACTACTAGTGAGACTGAAGTCTCTCTGCAAAAACATAAAATAGGCAAACGTGAGTACAAATGTACCCAGCAAGACTTACATCAGAACTATCTACATATGCATCATTATCAACAAAGGGGATGGTAGGGTTTGACTGCAGCAAGCCAGCTTTGACTCGGTGGCTATCCTGAACTACGACTGCAAGTAACTCTTTTGAAGTGGCGCACACGAGTCCACATATTCACCAACCAATACACCACTATGGATCCGCTCCCGTCTCCCTACGAGAACGCCATCCATAGCACTCACGCTTATCTTGCGTGTTTTAGAGTATCCACTTTCACTTGTCTATGAACTGTACAAGGGGTCCAAGTTTCCATATCCGAGGAATCCGGCTATTCGAATAGATGATGATAACCCTGCAGGGGTGTACTTCTTCACACACGCTTTCGCCACTTATCGCCCTGTACACATCATGTACCTCGGCAACCTTCAAGCGGAAGCCGGGCGAGGGAGTCGGCCACGACCTGACTAACCGAACAAGTCTCTACTCCAGGTTTATCGCCTATTCGGGTTCCATCCGCAAGGAGATCCGGCCGGGGTGTCGCTCACGGCCCCAAACGATGTGTGCAGGGTTCCCAAGCCCACCAACCGGGTGCCACTTGGTACACCGTGCCACTGTGCCTATTCTGTCCCAAGCCCACCTGTACCGGGTGCCACTTGGTAGACTACTAGCACTACCTACAAACACCAGAAACTAGTTGCAACTCCTGGACAGAGATCAAGTTGATTAATAAGTCGAGAGAGCTTGGAGTGCCCGGAGCCCAATGTGTGGTAGTAACTGATCATGGATCACAAACACAGAACTCAGTTCCTGAGGACGGCTGCAATGAGACAACCCACCATGTACTCCTACATGGCCTCTCACCGCTACCTTTACCAAATCGTGTTCACACACTTAGTTCACCCCTAGTAGGACATGTTCACACGCCTCTGATTCATCCCCGATGAATCAGACCTGACTCAACTCTAAGCAGTAGCAGGCATGACAAACAAGCATGAATGAGTAGGCACATCAGGGCTCAAACAACTCCTACTCATACTAGTGGGTTTCATCTATTTACTGTGGCAATGACAGGTCATCCAAAGGATAAAGGGGTTCAGCTACCGCAACAAGTAACAGATGAATCGTTGTTGTCCTAATGCAGTAAAAGAGAGCAGGAGCGAGAGAGTGGGATTTTATCGGAATGAACAAGGGGGTTTTGCTTGCCTGGCACTTCTGAAGATAACATTGAGTCTTCATCAGTGTCAACGATCACGTCATCGGTATCACGTCTATCGAGAGGGGACAAATACCGGCAACACAAAAAGGAACACAATCAACGCAATGCACAATATGATGCATGATCATGACATGGCAAAATGAATGTGTTTTGAGCTAATGCAACTAGCAACAGATTAAATGAAGTTGGTTTGAATACAAGATTCAAATTCAAACTCCATATGTGATTATTCAAATGTCATTCACTTCATTTGTCCTAAACAGTAGTGATAAGTTGTTCTAACATGCATGAAAATGGTACAAATGGATTCCTTGAATTTTTCTGATAATTTTTTCATATATAATTTATTTAATTTGGAGTTACGGTTAATTTTCTATGAATTTTAGAAGTTTTAGGCATTTTCTGGAATTTCCTGATTATTATAAAATAAACTAAATTCCAGAAAAGGAATATGGCGTCAGCATGACCTCATAGTGACGTCAGCAGGTCAACGGGCGCCGTCCAGGTCAAACTGACCTGTGGGACCCATATGTCAGCGTCACAGGTTAAACAGGGGGGGGGGGGGGTTAGTTTAGTTTAATTAAGGATTAGGGCACTAGGGCCCACATGTCAGTGTCAGCAGGGGGGGGGGTAATTAAATTAAAAATAACTAAACTAATTAACAGGGGGCTGGCCCCACCTGTCATCGACCCAGGGGGGTCAAACCCCGGGTCAAACCCGCCGGAGTTGACCCGCGGCTTGTCGCCGGCGACGCCAGCAACGGCGGAGGGCGTCGGAACGCTCTTTCGGCGACCAAACGGACGGAGGAGGGGCTCTACGCGTAGCTGGGAAGTCGCCCGCATCCATCTGTGCAAACGGCAGGGGCTGGGGTGGCCCGAGCTCACCGGAACGGGGCCCGCGGCGGCGACCGGAGTTCGGGCCAGCACGGGCACGGGGCTACGCTTGGCGAGCGAGCGAGCTGAGAGGCTGGGCAGCACCTGCTAGTCATGGGGAGCACTAAGAGCAGCTCAGTGGGGCCAGGGGAGCACGGAGGCTATGCGTGCAGCAGCAATGGCGGACGGTGGCTTCGGTGCTCGTGGGGAACGGCGCTACGGCACGGAGGGGAGCATGCTGAGTTAGGGGAGAGGGTCAGTGACTCACGGCGATGACGAGGGGACGCTCGGCGAGGTCGGGGACGGTCCGGAGCCGGCGAATTTGACGAAGATGGCCGGCGGGTCCGAGGTAGAAGCCGACGGCGATGGCGGCGATGCAGGGCTTCCAGAGGGCTGTGGATCGGTGGGGAGGAAGAGGGGGTCGAGGCGGAGCTCCTGGGTGCATCGGCGAGGCTAGGGGTGGCCGGTGGCCATGGGTACGGCGACGATGACGGCGAGCTCCGCTCGGTGGTGTGCACGGGAAGGAAGCAGAGGAGGGAACGGGGTCCAGGGGAAGAGAGGGGAGGTGCAGGGGGCGAGGGGGGGTGCGTGGCTCCCTCGGGTGCCTCCAGCGGCGAGCAGGTAAGCAGGAGGTGGCCGGAGCGTGCGCGCGCGTCGGGCACACGCCCTCCTGCCTACTGGCAGGAGGTTGAAGACGGTGGCGACCACGGTGGGCTGGGCCGCACAGTGCTGGACCAGCACAGGAGCTGGGCCGGCTCTGGTGGGCTGCACGGGTAAGGCCAGGTAAGTTCTGTTTTATATTTTTCTGTTCTGTTTTATTTTATTTAATTTATTTTGCCACTGTTTTGAATTTTAAAAATAATTCAAACAATGCCAAAAACTCCTCTGAATATTTTATAATGCTAGATGGACTTTTCCAAAAGCTTATAAAATATTTCAGGGGTATTTAAATTATATTCTAATTATATGAATATAATTCAAATTCAAATAGCTAATGATTTAAATTCAAAGTCCCAAAAATAAATCCTTAAAAATGTTCAATATTTTGGTTGGGACCAGAACCCTTACCAAAAAAATTATCAAACATTTAAGAAGAGCACTTTGGAGCAATGAATGAGATTTCTAGGGTTTTTGCCCCTCTTTTATTTAAGGTTTTGAGGCTTCCAATATTCCTCAATTCAAGTTTCAAAAATATAGACATGATGCACACATGAGGCTAACCTAGAGCAATGCCAGAAGCTAGGGATGTGACAACTCACCCCCACTAAACAAGAATCTCGTCTCGAGATTCAAGCGTAGGGTAGGATGAAGGGAAACGCAACTAGTACAATCTTCACGATCCAGGGTGCACTTCAGTTGAACGTTGATTCATTCACCATCATTGTCTTGATGTCTTGTTCTAAGAACTCCAGCTAATCATGACAACGAGAGGAAAGGAAAGACCCTAAAAGAGTCGTTCTACTCGAAGGTTGAACAACTTAGGATTAACTCTCGGAATGAGGCATAGCAACATCTCTTGAGCTGAGAGACGAAGCACACCTCTAGAAGGATGGAGTGGAGCAGATGACGAGGTTCACTAGGTAGACAACAATTCCAGACTTAAGAATGTGGTGATCGGTTGTCAAGGTAGCGAGGAGTTGGATTGCCATGATACCACAACGAGGCATCTTAGGGATGGTGACTCGTAGATATATCCCCTTAAGTGGCAAAAAGAATTACCTTTGATTCAAAGATCATTGAAACTCTTTATACCAGCCTAAGGCAATCACAAGCAATCGATTGGCGGGGTCGGTAGAACGGCATACTCGGACTTGGATGATGTGGATTACCTTGTTGAAGACAACGTAATGGACGAATTTGCTTATCACCGGAAATGGAAGAGACCCATGGTAGAATGGCACATTGGCGGTGCAAGCTGGGAACAAAATGCAAATGCTGGGAATGATTCTGGTAACTGGGGAAGAACCCAACAATGGAGAGTGGATTCACTGTTTGAATAGGTCATAGCATTGCCGAGGAAATGGAGAGGATCCCCAGTTAGTGCCGAAGATAACACCTAGCGCTTGCGCGTGCTCTCAAGAACTTGAGCATTTCCATATTCATCAAGGTTTTACCAACATCCGTGTCAAGAATCCTGGCAACACAACATACCACCATGATGAACAACGATGGACGATGCAGATGCATAGGAAGATAACATCAACTCAGATTTCACCCTAACGAGGCCAAGGAAACAAAATCTGGATGATCGACCGAGAGACATTTAGCACTCCGCTTCTAATGTTCTCCTTGACGTGCTAGTGTAACCCATTCATAGATATGGTTTGCTAACTAGAACATCAAGTAAAGGTCGGACTTCGGGAGCAATAGAATCCATAAGAAACAGTTACGGAGGTAAATCCTACGAAATCCTTATGGGGAGGTGGCCAACTTCCTCAAACAAGATACTACAATAATAGGTCTTCCGGCTGGGTGTGTTGGCCACGACATCCACTTTACCGGTTATCGAGGGACCAATATTATAGTTCTTGGAAAATGTTCCAACCATCATATCTGCCTGAGATTCAGATCTGGTTGGTGTCAGGTTATTCCAGACTCATCGAGTCCAGGAAGAAAAATGAAAGTTTGCAACACAAATCGACGAGATGACGTTGCGAGATTCTCAGGAAATGAACTACGTTAGCACGCTCCAAAATATGAGCTGGTTCTGCTACGTACATGTGAACACGTTGTCCCAGACAAGCATGACCACGTAGTGGTCTTATAATAAAACACTATCGAGTTCAGGTTGGGAACCATCATCGAGGACATAGGAATCTTGTGCATAAACTAGTATTTGCACGGCAACTCCTTTTCCTTGAACAATTCAATCAGTGGCTTGGTGTGCTCGGGACACATATGGAATGAAGATGATCAGTCTAACAGACCACAGAATTCTTCGCACGTGCATGACCGACTTGGGATGATTCCAAAGGCGCAAAAACAAACTTTCTCGAATTCACGACGGCAGCTTACATCAAAATGCACGTGAATCAAAGGAAGTCACTCCTCTCATCAAACAAGTACTTCATGAGCTAGCATGAAGAAAATGCTTTCAAAGGTTTCCAACACTAACTTAATGTTCAACAACATCATGGAGGAGATAAGGATGTTGTCAATGGACTCAACAACAACTCATCGGAATTTCCATATCACTGGACTTCCACCATCGTGTGAACACGGTGATAGCATTGGTCAGACCCAAAAGATATAATGGTGTATGCTCGAGGGATCAACCACGAGTAAGACAACATTACAAACATCGTTGGTTCTGACTTGATTTGACGATAGCCCACACTCAAATCAAAGGATTGATAAGACAATAGGTCCAGCAACTGATCACAGGGACCAATCGATGAAGATATCATCTTTCTTCAACACACACTACACAAGAATATCCCTTTGGAACGAACTAAGTCAGGCAAGCTTTTATCTTCCAACCCTCCAAGTTGTCGTTTAGCTTAACCAACTAGCTCAGGGATATCTAACACCGACTCTTGGAGAGAAGGTGGTTCACAAGAAACCAACTTGATCACGAGCTCAACATAGCGGTCAGGTGACAACCTGGTAATACTTCTGAGATGATATTCAGAAAATCACGAACCACCGGTATGTTACTAAACCCGAGAACAATCTTGCTTTTAAGGGCAAGACGATATGATAAAAAGGGCGAGGGATTGCCAAAAATCCTAACTCATCAATCAAAGAGTGCACCAGGAAATAAGGACTAGGTAGCACAATCTATCTTAGAATGGTGATTCAATAACCAACATGCTAAGAATGAAAATATTGTCCATTTACTACCAAGCAACAGAGTTGCTAGCAGTATTGATTTCACACACCATGATTCACTTGTCGGCATTCCGGTTACGATGACACAGGAACCGAGGAATGAACAATGATGGCCAGAAGTATCACTGTACCAAGAGTTCATAGGATGGTGTGCAATTCCTATAACAATCCCGATATAAAGATGGTAATACTCCAAGGTAGAACAGAACAAAAGCTGGATTAGCAATTTGATCTGCGGAGCACAACTTCTTTGACCCAATCCTGGATATGGAAGAGGTACTGGAGTTTGTTTCTCCTAGTCATTCTGCGATAGAATGGCTTGACGGACCACAAGAGTAATAGGCATCGATAAACGAACGCGCGCATACTCTTGACTATCAATTGATAGACGAGGGCCAGAAAACAACTAAAGAGGGACAACTCAAAAGAACATATGATTTTCCAAGTTGTGGATGCATGGACTAGCATGTCGAACGAATTCAACATATTTCTTCCGGATAACCCATGCAGAAAGGTAGAACTGGCAGAGTCACAATATAGAATCGAGAACCCATCGAGAGCACTCTGATTGTGATCTTTCGATCAGCGAGGAACATCTGCCATAAACGGTTCATAGTATTTGGAAGAAGGAAATACCACGGACCTCGAGGACTAATGCAAGGGTTACTAATATCCTGAAGGAACTAGCAACACTATCAACATGAGTAGAGTGAATCTCGGGTTCAAAAACCCAGGAATAGAATACCTACTACTAAGTAGCATCACGGGATGCTTTCGAGAATGATGGCCAGAATCATCACACTGGGAACACAAATCATGGCTAAATTACTAGATGATCCCCTAAGACACCTAGGGTCATAATAATAACTCCAACATAAAGGTCGAGGCAGTAAAGTACCTCAACTCACTGATTTGTGTGATTAATCTGACCAAAGGCACATCGGAAACAGGCGGAAGGGATTTGCAAATGCATCAGACTGTTTGGAAACCTGGGATGACTCGGACAGCATAACGGCTGTAAATGCTCAAAAAGATTTGAGACATTCACAAAAGGGTGGCATAACCACTCAGAAGCACAATATCAAGGTTTCGAGATCAACAGTTAACATACAGAAATAGTAGGAACTGAACTGAGGCTTAATCCAACAATCTTATAAGTCTGCGGATTAGTAACACGTGATCCTGATAGAAAGAAGAGATAACCTAGTTCTTAACCCTCGTAGGAAAAATAAGATGATGACTCAGATCAGAAGGCATAAGGTATAAGGAGTAAAAAGAGCCTTACGTTCCATCCCACAATCAATTCCCTTATATAACTAAAGAATTTCTAGACTCAACTTCGACCAGTTTGGCTTGGTAATCCTACAGGCAGTCAAGCTCTGATACCAGCGCTGTCAGGTACCCCGACTCGATGTCACATCGATCTAGCCGGTAACACCTCATATCACTTTGCGGCCTCACACACGGTATCCCCACGGGTGTCGCCTTACCTTTGCCCGGGACCGTTTGCGCCTTTTGGCTCACGTATATGATAGTGTCGCTAGCATCCATATGATAAGGAGCCCGGGCTGACATGACTAGTCGTAAACCCAAAGTGGCACAGACTTACAGGGACAGGCATCCATGACCCAGCTTCGAACGTGTCGGTCATCAGCAAGTGGGTCCGGGCTGTAGCACTGGGCTAGCAGGACTCCGGTAAACCGGGCTGTAGCGGGCTAACAGGACTCCGGTACTCAAAGCGTGACATTTCCCCGAAGGGACAGACACAGGAACGAAGAAGGACACATGCCGGCCAGCCTAAGTGTTCCGGAGCAGTAGCAAGCTACCATGGCTCAGTGGAAACACTAGGAGACATTTCCCGGTAAGAGAGGCTACTAAAGATAAACAACTAGATAGTCAGATCCCACACATACCAAGCATTTCAATAACATACACACAATATGCTCGATATGTGCAATACAACATGGCATCACAACATGACTCTACGACTCAAGTAATTATTCAATAGGCTCCGAGGAGCGAGACATTACAAACATGGGTCTCATGACCCAACAATCAGAGCATACAAGTCAAAGCACAAGCGGAAGCTATCATGTCTGAGTACAGACATCTATAAATGAAAAGGCTGAGAAGCCTGACTATCTATCAGATCCTGCCGAGGGCACAAGATCGTAGCTGAGGTATCAAGCTAAACGTCGAAGTCCACGTGGAACTACTAGTGAGACTGAAGTCTCTCTGCAAAAACATAAAATAGGCAAACGTGAGTACAAATGTACCCAGCAAGACTTACATCAGAACTATCTACATATGCATCATTATCAACAAAGGGGATGGTGGAGTTTGACTGCAGCAAGCCAGCTTTGACTCGGTGGCTATCCTGAACTACGACTGCAAGTAACTCTTTTGAGGTGGCGCACACGAGTCCACATATTCACCATATCAATACACCACTATGGATCCGCTCCCGTCTCCCTACGAGAACGCCATCCATAGCACTCACGCTTATCTTGCGTATTTTAGAGTATCCACTTTCACTTGTCTATGAACTATGCAATGGGGTCCAAGTTTCCATATCCGAGGAATCCGGCTATTCGAATAGATGATGTTAACCCTGCAGGGGTGTACTTCTTCACACACGCTCTCGCCACTTACCGCCCTGTACACGTCATGTACCTCGGCAACCTTCAAGCGGAAGCCGGGCGAGGGAGTCGGCCACGACCTGACTAACCGAACAAGTCTCTAGTCCAGGTTTATCGCCTATTCGGGTTCCATCCGCAAGGAGATCCGGCCGGGGTGTCGCTCACGGCCCCAAACGATGTGTGCAGGGTTCCCAAGCCCACCAACCGGGTGCCACTTGGTACACCGTGCCACTGTGCCTAGTCTGTCCCAAGCCCACCTGTACCGGGTGCCACTTGGTAGACTACTAACACTACCTACAAACACCAGAAACTAGTTGCAACTCCTGGACAGAGATCATGTTGATTAATAAGTCGAGAGGGCTTGGAGTGCCCGGAGCCCAATGTGTGGTAGTAACTGATCATGGATCACAAACACAGAACTCAGTTCCTGAGGACGGCTGCAATGAGACAACCCACCATGTACTCCTACATGGCCTCTCACCGCTACCTTTACCAAATCGTGTTCACACACTTAGCTCACCACAGTAGGACATGTTCACACGCCTCTGATTCATCCCCGATGAATCAGACCTGACTCAACTCTAAGCAGTAGCAGGCATGACAAACAAGCATGAATGAGTAGGCACATCAGGGCTCAAACAACTCCTACTCATGCTAGTGGGTTTCATCTATTTACTGTGGCAATGACAGGTCATGCAAAGGATAAAGGGGTTCAGCTACCGCAGCAAGTAACAAGTATGATCGTTGTTGTCCTAATGCAGTAAAAGAGAGCAGGAGCGAGAGAGTGGGATTTTATCGGAATGAACAAGGGGGTTTTGCTTGCCTGGCACTTCTGAAGATAACATTGAGTCTTCATCAGTGTCAACGATCACATCATCGGTATCACGTCTATCGAGAGGGGACAAATACCGGCAACACAGAAAGGAACACAATCAATGCAATGCACAATATGATGCATGATCATGACATGGCAAAATGAATGTGTTTTGGGCTAATGCAACTAGCAACAGATTAAATGAAGTTGGTTTGAATACAAAATTCAAATTCAAACTCCATATGTGATTAATTCAAATGCCCTTTAATTGATTTGTGCTAAACAGCAGCTATAAGTTGTTCTAACATGCATGAAAATGGTACAGATGGATTCCTTGAATTTTTCTGATAATTTTTCATATATAATTATTTAATTTGGAGTTACGGTTAATTTTCTATGATTTATTGAAGTTTTAGCTATTTTCTGGAAATAATAAATCATTTAAGAATTATTTAAATTCCAGAAAACATTTACTGCGTCAGCAGTGCGTCACCGTGACGTCAGCAAGTCAACAGGGGTCGGTCAGGGTCAAACCTGACGTGTGGGGTCCACACGTCAGTGACTAACTAACTAACCTAATTTTAATTAGAGCCTGGGCCCGCATGTCAGTGTCAGCAGGGGGGGGTAATTAGTTAAAATAAACTAAACTAATTAACAGGGGGGCTGGCCCCACCTGTCATCGACCCAGGGGGGGGTCAAACCCCTGGTCAACAGGGCCTAACCCGCCGGCGGTGAGTCGCCGGCGAGGCCGAGGCGGCGGAGGCCTTCGGGTTCGTGCTCCGGCGACCAAACGGACGGAGGAGGGGCTCTACGCGTAGCTGGGAGTCGCCCGCATCCATCTGTGCAAACGGCAGGGGCTGAGGTGGCCCGAGCTCACCGGAACGGGGCCCGCGGCGGCGACCGGAGTTCGGGCCAGCACGGGCACGGGGCTACGCTTGGCGAGCGAGCGAGCTGAGAGGCTGGGCAGCACCTGCTAGTCATGGGGAGCACTAAGAGCAGCTCAGTGGGGCCAGGGGAGCACGGAGGCTATGCGTGCAGCAGCAATGGCGGACGGTGGCTTCGGTGCTCGTGGGGAACGGCGCTACGGCACGGAGGGGAGCATGCTGAGTTAGGGGAGAGGGTCAGTGACTCACGGCGATGACGAGGGGACGCTCGGCGAGGTCGGGGACGGTCCGGAGCCGGCGAATTTGACGAAGATGGCCGGCGGGTCCGAGGTAGAAGACGACGGCGATGGCGGCGATGCAGGGCTTCCGGAGGGCTGTGGATCGGTGGGAAGGAAGAGGGGGTCGAGGCGGAGCTCCTGGGTGCATCGGCGAGGCTAGGGGTGGCCGGTGGCCATGGGTACGGCGACGATGACGGCGAGCTCCGCTCGGTGGTGTGCGCGGGAGGGAAGCAGAGGAGGGAACGGGGTCCAGGGGAAGAGAGGGGAGGTGCAGGGGGCGAGGGGGGGTGCGTGGCTCCCTCGGGTGCCTCCAGCGGCGAGCAGGTAAGCAGGAGGTGGCCGGAGCGTGCGCGCGCGCGTCGGGCACACGCCCTCCTGCCTACTGGCAGGAGGTTGAAGACGGTGGCGACCACGGTGGGCTGGGCCGCACAGTGCTGGACCAGCACAGGAGCTGGGCCGGCTCTGGTGGGCTGCACGGGTGAGGCCAGGTAAGTCCAGGTAAGTTCTGTTTTATATTTTTCTGTTCTGTTTTGTTTTATTAATTTATTTTGCCACTGTTTTGAATTTTAAAATAATTCAAACAATGCCAAAAACTCCTCTGAATATTTTATATTGCTAGATGGACTTTTCCAAAAGCTTATAAAATATTTCAGGGGTATTTAAATTATATTCTAATTATATGAATATAATTCAAATTCAAATAGCTAATGATTTAAATTCAAAGTCCCAAAAATAAATCCTTAAAAATGTTCAATATTTTGGTTGGGACCAGAACCCTTACCAAAAAAATTATCAAACATTTAAGAAGAGCACTTTGGAGCAATGAATGAGATTTCTAGGGTTTTTGCCCCTCTTTTATTTAAGGTTTTGAGGCTTCCAATATTCCTCAATTCAAGTTTCAAAAATATAGACATGATGCACACATGAGGCTAACCTAGAGCAATGCCAGAAGCTAGGGATGTGACAACAAGTTCCTAGTAGGTCACACTATCAGGTCTCGGATAAAATGGAGGATTAAGCTGAAATAATTAAGTTGATGAATAATGTGTAACAACTAATATGATGACTTGGACTATGAGACATTCATGAGAAATCACGATGATCTGTTGATATGATCACGAGACAAGGTCTCGGTGAGTGTTAAACCAAGTGTGGTTCCGTTTGTGATCCATGAATAATCATCGCTTGGTTGCGAGGCAACCCGTGGGTAAGAGAGTCCGAGGGACTCAGTGCACAAGTTTGTTGCATTGCATGAGTAATAAGTTGCTATTTGCATTTAAGGAACCATGGTAGAACAGGAGATGATTGCACAAAGTTAACATGTTATGTCTGCACTGGATATGACCGGTAGTTTATTTTCAGCATAGTTTCATGATGCCATGCCATGTCTTGATTGCACTTATGCCCTTCTTTGACATGCCATGTTATGGTTAAGATGTGATGCTATGTTTTGTGTTTCCATACTAGAAGTAAGTTTGATATTCCATGTTAATGCCATGATAGTAGATGCCATGATGTTGTTCATGCTTATTTTGACCCTTGTCTCTAGTTAATATCATGTCATGTTTAGCTTCTGCTATGAGATAGGTTATTGCAGACGCTTGGTTCTTGCTTTGTCATCTCTTTGTCTGGATGTTATGTATTTGGTTGTCTTGCAAGTACATTCAATGTACTGACCTGGCGTGTCATGCCAGTTTTGTAGGTCGTACCCGAAGTGTTCATTTGTTCTGTTGTGCTAGACCGTAATCTTGCCAGTCTTGTGAGTTGTGGAGCCCAGCCAAAGTTGTTATGCTGCCAAACCAAGACTTCCGCCGCCATTTAAATAGCCTTAGGGCTACGCCAGATAATTGTATTCATCAATGATGTAATCATATACACATGTATTTGATGAATATTATTGTTCCTGGAATGCTGTATCATGGACCTTCGTGCGTCAGGTGTTATCCTGGGCTGACGTGCGAAGGCCCCCTGCTCCATGTGGATCGGGGTGCCACTGGAGATGGTATCAAAGCAGCTAGGCTGGCATAGGTTATCCTAGCATTAGATCACCGCTACCATTACCCATAATGACCTTAAGGGATTTGACCCATCCCTGCCATCCGGCATGGCAACTGTTAATAAATAGGTGGCGCAGTCGGGACTGACACGTCCTTACCCCGATGTCCCCGCCTAGTTATCCGTGGATCGAATAGCAACCCTATCCTTTCTTGTCGGCCGCACCGCTTACCCTTCGCCATTAAGGGAAAGGGGCCACACCATGCGGGCATGTCCCGCATAGCTGCCTATAAAATCCCATTTCCGCTAGCTGTATCGTTCACTCCTCAGTCAGCCATGTCCCTGCAAAGAAGCCTACCTAGTAACACCCCAGCCATGACTCGTGCTCTCAAAGCTCCCAAGTTTTACACCCGCACCTTTCCCGTCAACCATGCTGGCTTTCCACATCTTATTACTGAGATGATCACCAAAGCCTTTGGCTGTAATGCTAGCCCCGATTACTTGGAGTTGCAATCGGCACCCGTCCCTCACCTTCACCGCTATGATGCTAGAGTGCAAATCTGTCTAGGTCCCGCAGCAGATGGTCAGCCCTTGGTTTTTTCAGGGTAGAGCCATGCCCACTACTGATCTGGCCATTTAGGCCACTGCTGTGGAAGCTATCCTATACCTTCAAACCAAGTTCCCGCAAGTGGCAGAGAGGCGGGAGTTCTGCTTTTTCCCCGTGGTGACAGAAGCAGGAATTCAGTCTCCTATCACTGTTCACGGAGATGACCCAGTAATCACTCGCCTGGTGCAATATATCACTGCCCAGGGGATGATGATTTCCAAGATTCTTGTCGAGTTCAGAACTATAGACAATGATGCGGTACGAGTTGTCACAGACGCTTATCGTGAGGCTCGTAAATTTGCATCCCAAGTCGTTCACCCAATGCCATCCGAACCAATGCTACCCTCTCAACCTGTGTTGTGGCCTAAGCCAAACATCGTCACCCTCGACAAGGCTCTTTACCGAATCCACCAGTAAAATTTTCTTGGATTAATTTCAGCCACACCCCCAACAGTCGAAACCCAGCCTATAGTATTGTCAGATGATGAAGATGGAGACTGGCTCAGTCTTCGTCCTCCGGGAGAGCCCCGGCAAGGGCAATCCTTTGCATGACCTCAGTTATGCAGTGAGGTGATTCTGCAAGTAGGTTAGGCTGTCTGTTCATCCTCGATATGAGGATAGAACTATGTATCCTGGAGTGAGTAGTTTCATTTAGCACGTAGCGTGTTCGTGCCTATTGTATGCTGGTATTGGTTGTAACCTGCATGATGTGTTTTTTGTATGCTTTCTGGCTTGTTGGTTTTGTTTTTGGTTGTCTTTCTGTCAAGCAGAAATGTTTGACAGGGTTGACAATGTGCTGCTAATCAGATTTTAATCAGTAGATCACATACACTAAATTAAATTGACTCGTCTCGAGTCTCTAATCAAATGTGCGCTAGTGTAGGTGTATGTATACCAGGATTACATATACCCACTAGCATTAAAACACTTTAGTATGAGTTGTCTGGTGTGTTTTTCCGTTGCATGTTTATTGCCTCTGTCTGTTTGCTAGTTTGGATTATACTGCATACTGCACGCATACCCGGTTAACCCATGAGTACATTCGGGTAGTACTCGAGAGAATGCAAAGTCACATATCCCTCTCCATCTGTGCATACCCCATGTGCCGGATTTCTAGACCCGGAGCCTCGCAGAGGCATTTTCGTCGGGCAATTCCTCCTCTCTAATTCTTTTTCCCGAATTCATTTCCGGAGGAACACTGCCAACTTTATTTCACTTGATCCAGTACATCTACCACAATACAGATTTCAACTCCAATTCTACCTCTATACCTACATTTCGTGGAGCAATCCGTGAAATCTTCCCATACCCTAGTGTGCTTCCTGAGCTGGTACCGCCACCTCATCTGCATCTGGACCCCACCACCACCACCATCACTACTTTGCGTGGCATAGGCAGATCGTCACCACCACTCCACCGCATCATGCGATCACTCCGCCGGCGCAAAGTAACGGAGGATCAACTGTGGCGGAGGACCATGCAGTGCACCATCTTCCACCGCATCTCGAGCCACCGCACCTAGCTGCACATTGTCCCGAGCTCGATCATTCGTGATGAGTATCAGTAGGAGGATCGACAAGCCGATCAGCGTGCCCAGCAGCGCCACGAGGAACAACCGTAGCATCGCCAAGAACATTTCCTCACCGAAGGAGCTCGACTCGATCTCGCCCAAACCGAAGAGGTAGTAGAGTGGCATTGTGTTGTTGTGCTGGAGGAGAGTCGCGCTGCTGTCTTTTATAGCCCAACCCTGGTGTACGGTGAGCGAGGTCCAGGAAAAGCGCTCATCGCCCGATCACCGGTGTCCAAGAGGCAAATCCCCGAGCAGTGCCGACAAGGTGTTGGCCCGTGATGTGAGTCCTCACTGCCCCGGCGCCATGCACGCTGCGCACTATGGCACTAGGGTCCTCATCGCCCTAGGAGCTAGATGCGCGTTGCACCATGCTACCTCTTGAGCATGCATTGGTTTTCCCTTGAAGAGGAAAGGGTGATGCAGCAAAGTAGCATAAGTATTTCCCTCGGTTTTTGAGAACCAAGGTATCAATCCAGTAGGAGACTAGACGCAAATCACCTAGTACCTGCACAAACAATCAAGAACCTTGCAACCAATGCGATGAAGGGGTTGTCAATCCCTTCACGGCCACTTGCAAAAGTGAGATCTGATAAAGATAATAAGATAAATATTTTTGGCTTTTTATTGTATAGATTGAAAAGTAAAGATTGCAAAATAAATAGTAAACTAGAATTATAGATCGGGAACTTATATGATGTAAAGTAGACCCGGCGGCCATAGGTTTCACTAGTGGCTTCTCTCATGATAGCATATATTACGGTGGGTGAACAAATTACTACCGAGCAATTAATATAAAAGTGCATAGTTATGAGAATATCTAGGCATGATCATGAGCATAGGCATCACGTCCGTGTCAAGTAGACCGAAATGATTCTGCATCTACTACTATTACTCCACACATCGACCGCTATCCAGCATGCATTTAGAGTATTAAGTTCATAAGAACAGAGTAACGCATTAGGCAAGATGACATGATGTAGAGGGATAAACTCAAGCAATATGATATAAACCCCATCTTTTTATCCTCGATGGCAACAATACAATACGTGTCTGTTCCCTTTCTGTCACTGGGATCGAGCACCGCAAGATTGAAACCAAAGCTAAGCACTTCTCCCATTGCAAGAAAGATCAATCTGGTAGGCCAAACCAAACTGATAATTCGAAGAGACTTGCAAAGATATCAAATCATTCATATAAGAATTCAAAGAAGAATCAAATATTGTTCATAGATAATCTTGATCATAAACCCACAATTCATCGGATCTCGGCAAACACACTGCAAAAAGTATTACATCGAATAGATCTCCAAGAACATCGAGGAGAACTTTGTATTGAGAACCAAAGAGAGAGAAGAAGCCATCTAGATAATAACTATGGACCTGAAGGTCTATGGTAAACTACTCACACATCATCGGAGAGGCTATGATGTTGATGTACAAGCCCTTCCTGATCGAATCCCCCTCCGACAGATTACCGAAAATGGCCCCAAGATGGGATCTCACGGGTACACAAGGTTGCGGCGGTGGAAAAGTGGTTTTGTGGCTCCCCTGGATGTTTTCAGGGTATAAGAGTATATATATAGGCGAAAGAAGTAGGTCGGTGGAGCTCCGTGGGGCCCACAAGGGTGGGGGCGCGCCTACCCCCCTAGGTGTGCCCCCTGCCTCGTGGCAGCTTCGTGGACATCCAGACATGTACTTGAAATCTCCCGGGTGACGTTTGTTGCAAGAAAGATCCTCGCGAAGGTTTTGTTGCGTTTGGATTCCGTTTGATATTCCTTTTCTGCGAAACATTAAAATAGGCAAAAAAACAGCAATTTGCACTTGGCCTTCGGTTAATAGGTTTGTCCCAAAAATAATATAAAAGTGCATAATAAAACCCATTAAACATCCGAAATAGATAATATAATATCATGGAACAAACAAAAATTATAGATACATTGGAGACGTATCAGCATCCCCAAGCTTAATTCCTGCTCGTCCTCGAGTAGGTAAATGATAAAAATAGAATTTTTTATGTGGAATGCTACCTAACATAATTTTCAATGTAATTATCTTTATTGCGGCATGAATGTTTAGATCCAAAAGATTCTAGACAAAAGTTTAATATTGACATAAAAATAATAATACTTCAAGCATGCTAACGAAGCAATTATGTCTTATCAAAATAACATTGCCAAAGAAAGCTTATCCCTACAAAATCATGTAGTTTAGTCATGCTTCATTTTTGTCACACAAAATGCGCCAATCATGCACAACCCCGATGACAAGCCAAGCAATTGTTTCAGACTTAGCCTTTTCAAACTCTTTCAACTTTCACGCAGTATATCAGCGCGAGCCATGGACATAGCACTATGGGTGGAATATAATATGATGATGGAGGTTGTGTGAGACGACAAAAAAGGAGAAAGTCTCACATTGATGCGGCTAATCAATGGGCTATGGAGATGCCCATCAATTCATGTCAATGCAAGGAGTAGGGATTGCCATGCAACTGATGCACTAGAGCTATAAACATATGAAAGCTCAATAAAATAAACTAAGTGGGTGTGCATCCAACTTGCTTGCTCACAAAGACCTAGGGCATTTTGAGGAAGCCCATCATTGGAATATACAAGCCATGTTCTATAATGAAAAATTCCCACTAGTATATGAAAGTGACAAAATAAGAGACTCTCTATCATGAAGATCATGGTTCTACTTTGAAGCACAAGTGTGGAAAAAGGGTAGTAACATTGCCCCTTCTCTCTTTTTCTCTCATTTTTTATTTGGGCCTTTTTCTTCTTCTTTTTTATGGTCTCTTTTTTTCGTCCGGAATCTCATCCCAACTTGTGGGGAAATCATAGTCTCCATCATCGTTTCCTCACATGGGACAATGCTCTAATAATGAAAATCATCACACTTTTATTTACTTACAACTCAAGAATTACAACTCGATACTTAGAACAAAATATGACTCTATGTGAATGCCTCCGGCGGTGTACCGGGATGTGCAATGAATCAAGAGTGACATGTATGAAAGAATTATGAAGGTGGCTTCACCACAAATACGATGTCAACTTCATGATCATGCAAAGCAATATGACAATGATGGAGTGTGTCATAATAAACGGAATGGCGGAAAGTTGCATGGCAATATATATTGGAAAGGCTATGGAAATGCCACAATAGGTAGGTATGGTGGATGTTTTGAGGAAGATATAAGGAGGCTTATCTGTGATAGAGTGTATCATATCACAGGGTTTTGATGAACTGACGAAGTTTGCACCAACTCTCGAGGTGAGAAAGGGTAATGCACGGTACCGAAGAGGCTAGCAATGATGGAAGGGTGAGAGTGCGTATAATCCATGGACTCAACATTAGTCATAAAGAACTCACATACTTATTGCAAAAATCTACAAGTCATCAAAACAAGCACTACGCGCATGCTCCTAGGGGATAGATTGGTAGGAAAAGACCATCGCTCGTCCCCGACCGCCACTCATAAGGAAAGCAATCAAAGAACACCTCATGCTTCAAATTTGTCACACAAAGTTTACCATATGTGCATGCTACGGGACTAGCAAACTAAGTATTTCTCAATTCCACAATTACTCAACTAGCACGACTCTAATATTACCATCTTTATATCTCAAAACAACTATCAAGTATCAAAATTCTTATAGTATTTAATGCACTCTATATGAAAGTTTTTATTATACCCATCATGGATGCCTATCATATTAGGACTAATTTTATAGCCAAAGCAAATTACCATTCTGTTCTAAAATACTCTCAAAATAATATAAGTTAAGCATGAGAGATCAATAATTTCTATAAAATAAAACCACCCCCGTGCTCTAAAAAGGTATAAGTGAAGCACTAGAGCAAAATTATCTAGCTCAAAAGATATAAGTGAAGCACATAGAGTATTCTAATAAATTCCGATTCATGTGTGTCTCTCCCAAAATGTGTGTATAGCAAGGATGATTGTTGTAAACTAAAAAGCAAAGACCCAAATCATACAAGACACTCCAAGCGAAACACATAACATGTGGTGAATAAAAATATAGCCTACCGATAGACGAAGACGAAAGAGGGGATGCCTTCCGAGGCATCTCCAAGCTTAGGATTTTGGTTGTCCTTGAATTTTACCTTGTGGTGCCTTGGGCATCCCCAAGCTTCGGCTCTTGCCACTCCTTATTCGAAAATCCATCAAATCTTTACCCAAAAACATGAAAACTTCACAACACAAAACTCAACAGAAAATCTCATGAGCTCCGTTAGTATAAGAAAACAAACCACCACTTTAAGGTACTGTAATGAACTCATTCTTTATTTATATTGGTGTTAGACCTACTGTATTCCGACTTCTATATGGTTCATACCCCACGATACTAGCCATAGATTCATCAAAATAAGCAAACAACACACGAAAAACAGAATCTATCAAAAACAGAACAGCCTATTGTAATCTGTAGGTATCGAATACTTCTGTAACTCCAAAAATCCTGAAAAATTAGGAAGTCCTAAATAATTTGTATATTGATCTACATCAGTTGTAATTGGTATTTTATCGCTCTCTGGTGAAAAACGAAAATTATTCTCGTGAGCGGATACTTTCTGTTTTTTTCAGCAAGATCAAATAACAATCATCCAAGCAGATCCTAAAGGCTTTACTTGGCACACACTAATTAAAACATAAAACACACAATCATAATAGAGGACAGATGATTTATTTATTACTAAACGGGAACAAAAATAAAATTGGGTTTCCTCCCAACAAGCGCTATCGTTTAACGCCCCTTGCTAGGCATAAAGCAAGGATAGATCTATGTATTGCCCTCTTTGGTATTTGTCTTTTTAATGGAGTTATGCTCGGATCCGGGAGGTTCCTTACGTTTCCCTTCATGCTCGAAGATTTTTAGATCTAGAGCATCCAACCACTTATTGCAAAGAGTGATCAACGTATTCATGCAGTGAAGGTTCCCACAAACATTTTTAAGAGGCTCAATAGATTTTTGCAATTCACACAATTTCTCTAAAATTTGGGTTCCTTCTTGAGTAAGATGTAGTTCCTTTTGTGGGGTAAGTACTCCTACTATTCCCTCTATAATTTCATAAGAAATATTGGGATCAATTTCAATAAAATTCCCTTTAGCGGCAAAATCCAAGATTTGTCTATGGGATATGGTCAGCCCAACATAAAAATTACGAAGTAAAATCTTGAAATCTCGCCCTATAGTGCAACTACGATAAGATTCTACCATCCTGTACCAAGCATCTTTTATGTTTTCTCCTTGTCTTTGTTTGAAGTGAAGAACTTAAAAATCAGGAGACGAAGGAAGGGAGAAAGGTCTAGCCATGACAGCAAAACAAACGATCTAACACACGGACACACAAAAAGCAAGTGGAAAGAAGCGGATGGAAAAAAGGCGAATTAAACTGCAAAGGTGAAGTGGGGGAGAGGAAAATGAGAGGCAAATGGAAAATAATGTAATGCGAGGGATAAGAGTTTGTGATGGGTACTTGGTATGTCTTGACTTGAGCGTAGATCTCCCCGACAATGGCGCCAGAAATCCTTCTTGCTACCTCTTGAGCATGCATTGGTTTTCCCTTGAAGAGTAAAGGGTAATGCAGCAAAGTAGCGTACGTATTTACCTCATTTTTTGAGAACCAAGGTATCAATCTAGTGGAGTATACACGCAAATCGCCTAGTACCTGCAAAAACAATCAAGAACCTTGCAACCAATGTGATAAAGGGGTTGTCAATCCCTTCACGGCCACTTGCAAAAGTGAGATCTAATAAAGATAATATGATAAATATTTTTGGTTTTTTTGTTGTATAGATTGAAAAGTAAAGATTACAAAATAAATAGTAAACTAGAATTATAGATCGGAAACTTATATGATGTAAAGTAGACCCAGGGGCCATAGGTTTCACATGTGGTTTCTCTCATGATAGCATATATTACGGTGGGTGAACAAATTACTGCCGAGCAATTGATATAAAAGTGCATAGTTATGATAATATCTAGGCATGATCTTGAACATAGGCATCACGTCTGTGTCAAGTAGACCGAAACGATTCTCTATCTACTACTATTACTCCACACATCGACCGTTATCCAGCATGCATCTACAGTATTAAGTTCATAAGAACGGAGTAACGCATTAGGCAAGATGACATGATGTAGAGGGATAAACTCAAGCAATATGATATAAACCCCATCTTTTTATCCTTGATGGCAACAGTACAATATGTGTCGGTTCCCTTTCTGTCACTGGGATCGAGCACCGCAAGATTGAACCCAAAGCTAAGCACTGCTCCCATTGCAAGAAAGATCAATCTAGTAGGCCAAACCAAGCTGATAATTCGAAGAGACTTGCAAAGATATCAAATCATGCATATAAGAATTCAGAGAAGGATCAAATATTGTTCATAGATAACCTTGACCATAAATCCACAATTCATCGGATCTCGGCAAACACACCTAAAAAAGTATTACATCGAATAGATCTCCAAGAACATCAAGGAGAACTTTGTATTGAGAACTAAAGAGAGAGAAGAAGCCATCTAGCTAATAACTATGGACCCGAAGGTCTGTGGTAAACTACTCACACATCATCGGAGAGGCTATGGTGTTGATGTAGAAGCCCTCCGTGATCGAATCCCCCTCCGGCAAATCGTTGGAAAAGGCCCCAAGATGGGATCTCATGGGTACAGAAGGTTGCGGCGGTGGAAAAGTGGGTTCGTGTCTCCCCTGGATGTTTTCAGGGTATAAGAGTATATATAGGCGAAAGAAGTAGGTCGGTGGAGCTCTGTGGGGCCCACGAGGGTGGGGGCACGCCTACCCCCTGGGTGCGCCCCCTGCCTTGTGGAAGCTTTGCGAACTTCCAGACTTGTACTCCAAGTCTCCCGAGTGACGTTTGTTTCCAAGAAAGATCCTTGCAAAGGTTTTGTTCCGTTTGGATTCCCTTTTGATATTCCTTTTTTGTGAAACACTGAAATAGGCAAAAAACAGCAATTTGCACTGGGCCTTCGGTTAAGAGGTTAGTCCCAAAAATAATATAGAAGTGCATAATAAATCCCATTAAACATCCAAAACATATAATATAATAGCATGGAACAATAAAAAATTATAGATACGTTGGAGACGTATCACACCAAGCTGCACGTGGAGCAGCAGCGACGAAGAAGAAGCAGCAGGCTGGAGGTAGAAGAAGGAGGCTGCCAGTGGGCCCTGGACCCACGTGTCAGTAGGTGAAACCATTGTTCATTGGGGTGCATATAGAATTTTTTGGGAGTTTGATCTCGAGTGCCCCTAGCCGTGGATATAACCAGGTTTCCCATATCCCTCTCTTGGTGTACCAATTATTGGTGCCCCCAACTCATTGAAATCTGACCTAAGGGTTTAAACTTTAACCCCGAGGTTATTCCCCGGACTGTCTATTTTTCATTGTTGCTGTAACCCTAGGAATCTCTAGGGAGAGATTGTTTTTAAGGGGGAAGAGTTGTAACAGCCCCAAAATTGGGTTATCAATTTTTGTGTTGTTATTCCTTCCTGGCAACCATTTTTCAAATTTTTCTCCTGAGTTTTCTAGATGACTCTGAGAATTCTTGCCATTTCCAACCTTTCAAAACCTTGCTCATGTCCTTGTCAGTGGGCAAGACTTCATTTGCATCATCTCAAACCCTCTCAAACCCTAATTCCAAATTTTTGGAATTTGAATGTGTCCTTTGTGAATA
Source organism: Triticum aestivum (assembly GCF_018294505.1). Classification (NCBI taxonomy): domain Eukaryota; kingdom Viridiplantae; phylum Streptophyta; class Magnoliopsida; order Poales; family Poaceae; genus Triticum; species Triticum aestivum. The sequence continues at coordinate 341,518,956 of NC_057812.1, read as the reverse complement.
CAAAGGAACCATCATTTTCCTTGATCTTATGATCATCCCATCTATTCCAAGAGACCCTCCCATTCTCCTAACCCTTGGATATTCAAAAATATTGCCAAGTCCCATGCAATATTTTTGAATTATGATTTATTCCTTTTCTTGCCTTTCTGAGGAATAAAATCCAAAGGCATAGCTAGCCATCTCCTAAATTCATGAAAATTTGTGGAGATGATATTAGTGCCTAATCCAAGTCCTGGCCAAAATATTGGCCATAATTAAATAAGGAAAATTGCCTTTTCTTGTTTAATGCCAATATTTCATTTCCACCACTTCCTAAAGGAACTACTATTTTTATAGCAGAGAAAATTCCCACATAAGTTGGGGAGCTTGTCCTTACTATATAATCACTAGTTCCATCCTTATCTCATGTTCCTTAGTTCAAAAATTGGGCACATGATCCCATGCAAGTTTCTGCCTTCTCCCAAATTTTGCAAAGCAAGTGCTTTATTCCTACTTCCAATTGAGCTGCAATTTGGCAGGGTGATTAACATTGATAAATCACCAATGGATACCAAAAATCAGCTCAATCCATTCATCCTATCTCCCTGTGCAATTTTCTCAAGTTTTTGTACTGAAGTAATAGCTCTGAAGGAAGTAACATTTTGGCAAGTCCATTTGGTATGAAATTTTTACAGCATCATTATATGCCCAAATCATCAAGCTTTGCCAAGTTTTAGCCCAATTCATCAATCCTAGTGAGTGCTTCTTCATCATTTGGTTCCTCGACCAAATTTGGTAGTTGCACTGCAACTATATTAAATCTTTGTCCTAATGACCTCATAACTCCCAGGACCATAGTCCTTGTTACCCTAAGCCTCCGAAACATCAAGTTTACCTCTTAACATCTCTGGTTTAATCTCTAGAGTGTGGCCAAGTTTGCAACAGCAAACTTGTGAAGCTTGGTTCTCTCTAATCCATGTGCCTCTGCTTGTCTCATTGCCATGGTTTTAATGCGCCTTGGAAGGACTTAACTGATGACAACGTTTGGCATGAAGTAGGCGACCAGAGCGTGCGTTGTCCATGGTGACCACAGCCAATGTTGGCCAAAATGGTGGTCTAACCACTGTTAGCGACGACAGAGCCGCTCTGGCCGGTTCAAGCTTGTCCCCGAGTGTCAAACAACTTAGCATCGTCGTCGTCGTTCCCCTAGACCCCTCTCACCCTCTGTCTTCTTCTCTGGCGCACCGTTCCAATGGCCACGTAGTGCGCGCCCATGAGCTCGTCCCCTTCCTCCCTCCCGTTCTCTTCTCCCTCTCGTCCATGAGCGTTGCTCGACTCTGTGAGCTCCTGCGCATCGTCCCCATCCCCCTCGTCGCCTTCCCACTCCTCGCCGTGAGCCCTGCACATGCCAGAGCCCTAGCGGAACTCGTCCGGCGGCGGCCGGCTTGGCATCCCCTTGCCCGACTATTTTTAGCCACCCCTCGACCCGTCCGAGCTCATATCTTGCCTCACCTCACCTTACCTCAATGACCCTACCTAGCCACCAGTTCAAGCTCGAGGAGCTCTCCTTTTCCCCCCACCATCACCATGGCCGCCGCCTCTGTCTTCTCTAATTCCGGTAATCAGGAGCCCCCCTCGCCGTTCCACCTCCACCATCTTGTCCCCTGGAGTCCGGCGAGCCTCTTCGTGGCCTTAGCCCCTCCATACCATCACCGTAGTTCCACTCTCTCTGGCAGCCGAAGCCCCTCTCTGCCACGGGCTGTGTTGCTCTCCCTCTAGTGCTCGTGGCCGACAACGAAGGTCTCCACGGGATGCGCCTCTCGTTCCTGAGCTTGGGGTAGCTCGCCCATCGTCTGCGAAGGACGGAGTCACCGGCAATCACTGTCAAGGCGAGCCCCTCCCTCGGCTTGGTGCGCGCCCGAGCAGGAGGTTGAAGACCTTAGGGTCAGGTGGGCCCCACCTCCATGTGGGCCCCGCTAGTCAGCCTCTTAGGGGTTGACCTGGCTCGCTAACCTGGCATAAGTGGAGACACCCCGCACGATTACGTTTTCATCTTTCAAAAGCGTACTTCGTCGTGCCTTCATACAGAATACGTTTTCGTTTTCTGAAAACGTACTTTATGTCCCCTTCGGTCAGTAATACGCTTTCCTTTCTCTGAAAACGTATTTTATTTAGTGTGCTTTCTGTTTTAACCGACAAGGGCATGTCTATGAATATTTATTTTATAGATTAGTCCCTATCATTCAAACGGCCGTATCTTTTCAACCACAACTCTGATTGAGGTCATTCCAACGCTCACGTTCTTTGTTCATCGAGCTCGTTTCGATGGGACCATTTTCTTTAGTTTGCGCATTCTAAAAATGCCCATTTTCCCTTGCTCTAATTCATCCCCTCTGAGAGAGAGCACCGTTCTCCGATAATTTTTTCCGAGAATTGACTGCACCTATCCCCGGAATATTCCTCTCACCCCAGGAAAGCCAACCTCTTATCATGAGCCCCGAACTTGCATGTTGACTCTGCTTGCACCTCATGTGTGTGTTTACTTGCAGTAGTTTCTTGTCTGTTCTATCCGATGTCATTTCTGTCGTAATGAATGTTTTTGTTATCTGCTTCGCATGCTTGTGCTTTCTTGAAATAAGTTGACATGCTAGCTGGATGTTGTTACTAATAATATCATGCCTCTGTCTAGTTTAATGTTAGTAGTATCGATGTTATGATGATTCTGTCTAGTTGAATTACTAGTACTTGGTATTGCCGTGTTTCACATGCTATTACTGTTCAATTGAAAACCTTGATGTTGTTACTACATCTGTGTGTTGCATGTTAGTTGTTGCATTCATGTTAAAAATATTTGCATGATGATTGATGATGGAGAAGTTAATAATATGACTTACTAACAAACCTCCTCTGTTATCACTGGGATGTCATAGTGCCACCCAATCGAGCTTTTTCTAGTGCAACCACATTTGCCTTAGTATGGGAAGGCCCTAACGAGTCTATTCCCATGCCTCTCGCCGGTGCCTCCAACGAGGGAAGGTTATGGGCACGCGCTACCCTGATCAGGTAGGCGGACATAAACCTTGTGGACCTGAGTTGTTTTGCGCGTGTTATCCCGTTTGGACTATTTTTTCCACGATGGTGGTCGTTTTGCCTCTGGTAGGCTAGTTCACCCAGGACTGATCCCAAAAGGGGTGTTGGTCGGAGTGGCCGGGAGAGTGTCATGGTAGTAGATCGGTTTTGTCGAAACACCATTGGTCCACCCAAATGGGAGTGCGAGGCCATGGGTTCTATTGTGTGAGTATAGTGTGCTACCTCCACAGCGTGGATGTTAAATATATCGATAGCCGCGTCCTCCGTCTTGGTCACAAGTTTGTAGTAGGTCACACTACCAGGTCTCGGTCGAAATGGAGGATAAACCTGAAATAACTAAGTTGATGAATAATTTGTAACAACTAATGTGATGACTTGGACTATCAGACAGTCATGAGAAATCACGATGATGTGCTGATATGATCCTGAGACGAGGTCTCGGTGAGTGTTGAACCAAGTGTGGCTCCGTTTGTGATCCGTGAATAATCACCGCTTGGTTGCGAGGCAACCCATGGGTAAGAGACTCTGAGGGACTCAGTGCACAAGTTTGGTTGCATTGCATGAGTAATAAGTTGCTATTTGCATTTAAAGAACCATGGTAGAACAAGGGATGATTGCACAAAGTTAACATGTTATGTCTGCATTGGATATGATCGGTAGTTTATTTTCAGCATAGTTTCATCATGCCATGCCATGTCTTGATTGAACTTATGCCCTGCTTTGACATGCCATTTTATGGTTAAGATGTGATGCTATGTTTTGTGTTTCCATACTAGAAGTAAGTTTTATATGCCATGTTATTGCCATGATAGTAGATGCCATGATGTTGTTCATGCTTATTTTGATCCTTGTCTCTAGTTAATATCATGCCATGTTTAGCTTCTGCTATGAGATAGGTTATTGCAGATGCTTGGTTCTTGCTTTGTCATCTGTCTGTTTGGATGCTATGTATTTCGTTGTATTGGAAGTACATTCAATGTACTGACCTGGCGTGTCATGCCAGTTTTGTAAGTCGTACCCGAAGTGTTCACTAGTTCCATTGTGCTAGACCGTAATCTTACCAGTCCTGTGAGTTGTGGAGCCTAGGCAGCGTTGCTATGCTGCCAAACCAAGACTTCCGCCACCATTTAGATAGCCTTAGGGCTACGCCAGATAATTGTATTAATCAATGATGTAATCATATACACATGTATTTGGTGAATATTATTGTACCTGGTATGTTGTATCATAGACCTGTTGTGCATTAGGTGTTATCCTGGGCTGACATGCAAAGGCCCCATGCTCCATGCAAATCGGGGTGCCACTACTCGATTCTGTACTCTAGGGGATGCGAACCACACCCAATCGCATGACCGGATACACACCTTTCTTCATGGTGTACATCGCAGGGGTTGTCTTTCCCTGCGACATTATTCATGACTCACCTCGAGTGTGCTTGTATGAAGAGAGAGAAGCCGAGCTCGATCGGCAGGACGACCTGGATGGCCTGGAGGAGGAGCGAGATGTTGCAAAAGCCCGTTCCAAATTCTATCAACAATAGGCTCGGCGATACCAAAGAAGAGAAGTGCGCGAAAAGACTTATACCGTCGGTGAGCTCATTTTACGCCTCCCAGAGAAGAAAAGGACAAGCTCAAACCAAAATGGAAGGTCCCTTCATTATAGATGAAATTCTCAATGGAGAAGCCTGCCGCCTTTGCAATGCATCGGATAATCGCTTAGAGCCGAACCCATGGAACGTTGCTCAACTCCGAAGATTCTACGCGTAAGTTCGGCCATAGTTCTTTTCGTTCTCGTTTTCTTTCTTCTCCTCATCTATTTTTCATTTTATCATTTTTGTACGATTTCCATGATATGTTTGGATAAGCCGAACACTTGAGGGGTACACATCCTTAAATGTACACACCCCACCATGACTGCGGGCTTCTGTAAATAGAATCTTATCATTATCCCGAGCCTAGAGCTCACAATATATGTGTCATTTGCTGATATACATACTTTTTTCCATTATATGCACCTCTATGACTTAAGTTTTTGCCAAGCTGGGTTGCCTCGCTCCTGTGCTTATGCCCTACATTCCCGATTGTTTGGCTAGGGCATAAAGGGAGCACCTCCGCGATTGTTACAACCGGGTTATCTATATATGTACCTCAGACGGGTGAAGCACAAAGCTAGCGTTCTTAAGGGAATAATTGGTTGGCAATCAAGCGACAGATTGTTGCAGTATTGCAACTACTTTAAAACATTGTGAGACAGTTTTGCCGTATTACGGATCGCATACCCCGGCACATGTATGCATAGTATGCCGACCTAAGGAAAGGAACCCATAACGGAACTATTTTCCTTGGAAGATGTTTCTTACATATGTAATATAACATACATTCCGAACTCAAATTTTGTCTGTTTGAGCACAATGATCAGGTTGCTTGGTTTTCGGATATAATACATACTTCTTTCGTTTCAAAAAAAGTATCCGGAAACACTCCACCAGTTTTTGTTCGGAGGACAAAAGCCAAAGGACTGGGATGAAAAAAATTTCACATGTTCGGATAAAAGGTACAGGTTGACTAATACAAACACCTATTCCTTATCTACTCCATCTATAAGACTGTCTAACTTACAGTCCTCCTGCGAGTACTTCGCAGCTATCATTACTTGGTCATAAACCAACTTCACTGGAATTTATTTCCCATCTAGTCACTGTGGTCCTACTCGGGCCATATGATTTGGGTCCAGGTTAGTGAAGCGTGTCTTCACCATAGTCCAGGCTTCTCATACGCCTTCGCGGCAAAAAGATGTCTTCCATAGCTTGAACCGGCGCCGGGCACCTTTGAACAGGTCTGACAGGCCCTCCATACTTTCTGGAGGGGTATCATATGGCCATAAAGCCTTCACCATACTTTTCATGGCTTTTCGGGCCCGAGCATGTACCACAGACAGTTCCTATAGCACGTCGCCTTGAAATCCATATACTTCTTCCTCCGGTCGACCGGTCAACAGGCTTGTGGCAACAGAGTCATGACATTTTGAATTAAGGGATTGTAAATAAGCACCTAGGATGGTTATAAATAAGAGAGGAAGACATCCGAACATGCCGCCTTTCAACTTCTCATTTTCCTTATGAGCGGCTGATAACTGAGCCTTTAAGCTCTCTATCTCTTCGGATAGTTTCTCTTTTTCCCTATCATGTTTATTCTTCCCGGACACACTCGTTGTGCCCTTTTTCATTTCCGCCAACTCGGCGGTTATAGCATTTAACTATGTGTGATTTGCTTCTAGCTCCTGGGACAGCATGGTATTTTTCTCTTTGAGAACGTGTGGGTGATAGTGATCCTTAAATCGGTTTAACTCACCGCTTTAAGTCTCGAGGGCTACTGGCACATGACTATCAAAAATTGTGTAAACCTTTACCTGTATGTCCTTCGAGAACAGCTGAATGACTCTGGCAAGTCTGTCTCGAGCGGCTCAGAGATACTCATCCACCAAACTGAGTGCGGTAAACTCTTGTTCGGAAAACGCCGGAGCCCGCATAGCCTCTTTCAATCGACGATGATCATCACGCTTTCCACTTCGGAATTCATGAAGGATACGTCATCCGAATCTTCTAGAGGAGGTGGAACTGGCATTGCATCGGCTCGCATCCTAGTTGACGATTCCGGCACCGGATCAGTTGACATTCGGCTAATCGGGCGTTTTTTAACCGTCCGCTGCGTACTCCTCCTGATGTCAAGGATAAAAGTAGACTTTTCACAATCCAGACTCATGCCTAGGCATGTATTAGAGCACACATACCTCTTGGAAGGTTGTGAGGTCTCCGCAGCATTCCCGGTCCCTTTTCGCTTTAAAAGACGGCCTTGCATAGGGGCCGCCCTTGAGGAAATATGGTCCCTAGAGCACCGATCCTATTAAAATCCGGGTCAGTACGAGAGATAGAAATGCAGATGAAGATTTCCTTTTAAGGACCCTCCAAATACTCACAATGCACAAGGGATATAGGCGGGGGTAGTCGGCGGTTATAGCCACCTCTGAACCATCAAGGCTCGCTTGATAAAATACCCATTGTCAAACTCTACATATATGTCCGGATCCTCACAAAATCCAGGGTCTTTATCATGGTTATGATCCTCTGGCTGGGGACCAGGACAGTAGACGTCCTCGGTCATCTTCTTCCATGACTGTTGGTGGCTACAAAGGGCAAATTTGATTAGTGTCTGTAAAGCAAAAAAATAAATACAGATGATCGAAATCTTACCCATTCAATAAGGGTGTACATGGAATAAACCTCCTGGTAGTTTAACCAGAGAAACTCTTCCTTCTCGCCCTTATACAGATCAGCCAAGATTGAGGCCAGTTCGGCTGGAGTATCCGGGCCCTTCCGTCTATAGCGGGATGCGTCGTCTTCTGTGTTGTAACACGATAAAGGGGTTACTCTGCATTGAAGAGGCTGGACACACCTCTTTATTGCAATGGCCATAACCTCAACTATCGAGAGTTTGGTATGGGCTAACAACCTGACCTTGCTGACCAATCTCTTTATCTCTGCACTATCCTCTTCCTTGGGGCTTAGGGGACGCCACTTGAGGCGCTTCTTTAAAGGAGCATTTGAAAATTCTAGGAGGCCGCGCCGAACTGGATCTGGCAGCGGAACGTCATCCATATAGAACCATTCCGAAGACCACTATGGGTATACCTCTTTAGGTGTTCCTACAAGGTATCCGGATCCGGCTATACACCATACTTTGGAACCAGCCACTTTAAATATGGAACCGCCCCAGTGGCGGGGAACGAGGCAAAAGAACTTCCTCCATAATCTAAAATGGGCCTCGATGCCTAAGAATAGTTCACAGAGGGCAACGAAACCTGAGATGTGCAAAATCGAACCTGGGGTGAGGTTGTGTAGTTGGATGCTGTAAAATTACAATAACCCCCTGAGGAAGGGATGGATGGGAAATCCCAGGCCCCGCAACAGGAATGGGATGAAGCACACCCTCTCCTCCTTAATGTGGTTGGGGAAGTTATCAGCCATCGCATCGTTGTTGATTGAATATTATCCCACTCGAACAGATACTAGATCCGCGAGGGGGAGGTAACCCAGCATCTGGAGTCGGCTTAGCTGAAGAAGAGGCACAAAACAACTCTGCCAATCACCCTCTTGAGGGCCATGGGGGCGCGAGGAAGAGCCTGGGGCACTGGCCATGATGGAAGGCTTTGTTCGTGGCTAAACTTGTTAGTTTCCTTTTTTGCGTGATGTGGAATGACATTAGGGGATCTACATCTCCTTATATAGATGCCGTCCGGGCATGGTGGGGGGCCTGTTTGTAAAAAAACATGGACCGTTCGTATTCACTTAGCGCACCAAAATCGAAGTGACAATAGGGAGGAAGCATAAGGGGTTATCGCCGGGTTGTTGTTGGTCCGAATTGTAATGAAGAAACCGCCTTGCAAAGCCGAAGACATGAGTCGGGTACTACATCATCATTGAAGGCAAGTTCGGGGGCTACTGAGGGAGTACTGGATTATGGTGTCCTCGGGTGTCCGGGCCATATAGCATGGGCCGGACTGATGGGCCCTGAAGATACAATATGGAAGGCCTTCTCCTGTGTCCAGATAGGACTCTCCTTTGCGTGGGTGGCAAGTTTGGCATCTGGATGTATGATTTCCTTTTTCTGTAAACCGACTCTGTACAACCCTAGGCCTCTCCGGTGTCTATATAAACCGGAGGGTTTAGTCCGTAGAGAACATTAGAATTCATATAGGCTAGACATCTAGGGTTTAGCCATTATGATCTCGAGGTAGATCAACTCTTGTAACTCCTATACTCATCAAGATCAACCAAGAAGGAAGTAGGGTATTACCTCCATTAAGAGGGCCTGAACCCAGGTAAACATCGTGTCCCCTTTGTCTCATGTTACCATCGATCCTCAGACGCATTGTTCGGAACCCCCTACCCAAGATTGGCCGGTTTTGACACCGATAACTGGTCAACCCTTATATAGGAGTGCTAGCACAAAAAGATGCATGCATGACCACTAAAATTTCCTCTCTCTTATGTCTATGAAATAAATGTGGCGTGAAACTCAAAGCCCTTCAAGTGTGAGTATATAATGGAAATCGTCGTCCTCCTCCAGCTCCACTTTGCCCGCGTCGTCGTCCTCCTATTCCGGCTCTGCATCATCGTTCTCCTCCTCCATCTCAGTGTGCTGCTCCTCCTCCAACGCCTCCTTGTCCGGCTCTGGCTAGTCCGGACCCCGGAGGCAGGGCGGCTGCGATCCGGGCTTCGCGCCGCCTCTAGATTAAAGAGCTGCTCTGGCAGGGGTATGTCCTATGTCATTACCTTTGGTTGGGCCATGGCTATCGGGTCACGGCGACTAGAGAAGAGGCGGCGGGAGGGGAATGAATGCAGCTACTGTTTGGGTTCGCTGTCCGGCTTAAATAAATGTGCACCATCACGTGTACCTGTGGGTGCACAAATTGTAACATACGGGTCTGCTTAAGGGGCGTCACGTAACTGGTATGTGTGTGAGATTATGAGAGACAGAGTGCGTGTGTGTGACTCTACTCTTCGGACATGTACTCAACCATTTGCATCGGGATATAAGTTAATGGTATTACACTTTAGCTAGTGATTTACATGGCCATGTTAACGTGGTTGTGTAAAAAAAATTGTCACTTCTTGCTCGTGATTTCTATTATATAATTATGAGAAGTTTGCTAACTACTAAAGTAAAGTGGAATTTGTCCATGTTATACAAGTAAATTAAGGTGAATGTTTATCATACGGGTAAGGTCGGACGAAGGGTGGTAGGAACAAATTCTCTGCCTAGAGCATTTGTGTGTGAGATGGAGTCTTAGTGCATGTGTGTGTGTGTGGGTGGGTGGGTGCGTGCGTGCGTGGGTGTGGGTGTGTGTGTGGGTGTGTGTGTGGGTGCGAAGCAGAGTCTTCGGTGGCGAAAGTAATTTAAGTGTGTGTGTGTGTGGCTTCATCGTAGAGAGGTGATGTGGATGGCAGAGGCCACCAACGAGGGGGTGCAAGGTAGAAGAGGCCCGTAGAGAGGGAAGAGAAGGCGTGTGCGCGTGAGAGGAGTCGACATCGAGAGAACGTGTTTGTTCGAGAGACACCGAGGAAGACTACTATATATCGATGGTGCATGTAGGCGGGAATTAAACGAAGGGATGGTCTTATTCATTTCGGGGATATAGGTGAAGAGTGAGAGAAGGGGTAGCTAGAAGGAGATTGTTAAGTGTGAGTGTGTGTTTTACCCATCCAGGCAGAAGTTATGTGCACATAAGAAGAGAATGATTTGTTGTGGGGTTAGGGCTGAGGGTAATTAACTACGTGTGGAAACATAGGAGACCTTGAATGTGCATGTGCGAGAGGTATACATGTATACATTGGATGTGTGTGTGTGCGCGCGCATGATCGAGATAAAAGAAAGAAGACATAAGTCATAAGATCAACAACATAGGAGAGATGGATCGGTATGACAACATGCATGCATGTAAGAGTGCAGGGAAGAAGGCTCGTTAGCATGTGTTTTTGTCTTCAAGAGATAGTGGCGTGGGCTGGAGCATGCATCTATGGCGAGCAGAGGGAGCAAAACACAACGGTTGTGCAAAAGAGATCAACCTATAGATCCATGTATGGAGAGACAAATATAGTGTGCGTGATAGGGAGCAAGAGTGCATGCAAGAAAGAAATGTTGACGGAGAAACAACAGATAGATAGAGAGAAAGAGATGGTAGCTAGAGGGACATCGGCTAGTTTGACTGTTGGAGAGGACCACCGAGTGGTTCAGAGGGTGAAGTTATGTGTGTGTGAGAGAAAGATAAAAAGAGGGCGCATGACTGCATGTAGAGAGAAACATATATAGTGTGGATGATAGGAATCAAGACTGAGGGCGAGAAAGAAGGTTGTTGGAGAAACCCATAAATAGAAAGATAAAGATGCGAGCTAGTGTGTGTGTTAGAAATAAGAGTCAAGTGGATCCGAAGGCTGAGTTATGTGTGTGGGTGTGAGAGAGCTAGAGAGAGGGTGCATGTGAGTCACATACGAATAAATATCAGAGAGAAATGAGATCCAGAGAGACGGAATTTTGTGTTTGCGAGAGAGAATGATATTTCACAACGAGAGTGATAGCTAGAGAGACATATCATGGAACACGAGATATCTCTAGGGAGAGAGAGTGCGTGTGAGCGACATACAAGAGAATGGCTGAGAGATATGAGACCCTGGGACACAGAGTTTGTGTTTGTGTGTGAGAAAGAGATATTTAAGAGGAAGAGTCGTAGCTTCTCATACCTAAGGAGCGCAAGACATCTCTTTGTGAGAGGGGATGTGCGAGTCACACACAGGGGAATAGTAGAGAGAAATGAGACCCCGGGAGACGAAGTTTGTGTCCGTGTGAGAGAAACAGATTTCACAGGGAGAATCATAGTTAGAGACACATAGCAGGGAGCAAGATATACTTAGAGAGACATAGAGTGAAGGTCCAGGGGGATAGTACTGTCAGTGTGTTATGAAGATAAAAGATCATTGTTGACATACAAGTAGCACGAGAGATACCCGAGAGATGATGAAGGTGTATAGGTCTAGAGAGATATATAAGCATGAGAGATAGCTATATGATACGAATATATGGATTAAAGGGGATTCAAATATTTAAACTAGAGATCGTGACATCGATAAAATCATCACGAAAATTGGTGTATCAAACATGCATATTCATTTGAATTTGGGGACACGTGTAATGTTATATAGTTTATCAATATTAGTGATCCATAGATTCTTTAATTAGAGACAATGCATGGTTTATATGCAATTAATGTCTAAACGGGATTACACTATATGTTGCGTGTGTGAAACACATTATAGATGTTTGAGAGGTAAAAAAACCCGCATGAAACACACATTAATTGGAGACAGTTAGCGAGGAATGCATACATTGGGTTCCAACACAAAGTGGTTTCAACTATTTGAAAATCGAAATTAAGATGAATCTAGCCTTATGAATCTAAGATCATGCCACTTGTAAACCATATTTATATATAAAGGGTGTTGTGCTTTTGAAAGTATATATAAAAAATGATGTATGTCGGTGTTCTGGGAACGGGGGTCCCCAGACTTGCCTGCCTACGGCCCACGGCGTGGCTCTGCGAGCGAGCCCGTACGGCCCATCTTCACCAACAAGCATACAAGACCCTCGCGAGGAGCCAAGCCTCGCGAGGAGCGAGACACAAGACCTCCTCGGGAGCGGCCTCACTAGGCTAGCTCATAGCGGACAGAGAGATCAAGGCAAGACAAACCTCGCGAGGTTCCAGTGACGTGAGCCATGACGACCAAGGCCAGGAGGGTGCCAGGCGGGCGCCAGCGTGCACAGTGTCCTTGTTTCCACCTTGGTGCTAAGGAGGCAAGCCCAGACGAAGAGTACCGAGGAGTCAAGCAAAGGTTTCCATATCAGTGCAACAAGATCAAGACCAGCAGGACGGCAGGACGGAGGTCATCGTGGAGCCCAAGACGACGTCACCACCAGAGCCTTTGGCAGGCGAAGACTACTTTTGTCAGGATAAGCTGTACTAGTTGTCCCTTTTCAAATTGGCCGTTGTAGGCTCCCTTCCCGCTCAATATTTGGGGAGAGGACCAGGGCCTCTATAAATAGTACTAGCCACCACGTTAGAGGGGGAGGCATCCTCATAGCCACAAGTTCACCAAGCACAAGAGCACCTCTCCTCAGGAAGCTGTTCTCCCCTTGTACTGTTCATTCTTGACCCAAGAGGCAATCCACCAGTACCACACTGGAGTAGGGTATTACACCACAACGGTGGCCTGAACCATTATAAATCTTGTGTCTTGTGTGCTGTGAGTTCGTGTGCCTAGCCTAGAGATCGTGAAGTGTTTTAGGGTGTGATCAGTGAGGGAGAGATCATCGCGCGCACCCGAGTGTTCGAACCTTATGGGTTTTGACGGAACCCAAAATCCGACATTTGGCGCGCCAGGTAGGGGTGCGCCGAAGCCTCTCTCCCGCCGGTCGATTCACCGACGCTCCGCGGTTCCAATGTCCGGCGACTCAAGGACCAACGCCGACCACTGGGCAGCCTGGCCAGCCCGGGCGGCGCTGCCTGCCCAGGAAGACCTCAACCCCATGCTCCTGGCAGCAGGAGAGCCACCTGACGTTGCGGGGTGTGGCCGGCGCGGCCAGGCGCCGTCCACCCTTACCCCACGACAGGCATGAGCTGCTACAAGGGCCGCAAGCCATGCCGCGGCGACAACACCGCACACCCAGAGGGAGCAGGGAAACATGTGGGCTGCACTCACGGTGGCACAGGAGCTGTTGCGGTGCCAGCTGATGGAGAGCGGCCGGGATGCACTGCTAGACCGTGTCGCCGAGATACTGGACGCAGCGGCCACGGGAGCACCACCCTTCTGTTACCAGCTCACGCCCTAGGCAGCGGCCGGATCCCACAGCGGGCCTCGCCGTGCCCGCGTGCCCCCGAGTGCGCCCAGGGGCCTCGTCGACGTCAGCACGATCCACGGGGGACGGCACCCCATCGCACCCACACCACCCCAGATGGGTGCGGCCACGAGCGTCGCCGCACACGGCCCCAACGGGGAACTACCCCACCATCCTCAGGACGACGTCATGGGCCGGGCGACATGGAGCGTGGGGCACTTCGGTGAGGTCTTCGGGGAAACGGCCTCGGAGGCCTACGTGCCCCGCATGATGAACCAGGAGTACACGCCAGAAGATGACCCCGGCTCGTTCCTCGAGCCATGCTGGGAAGAGGAGGCGTTAGGAGCTAAGGCCTTCCAGGAGCCGCCCGAGAGCCCCACCAACCATGCCGTTGACAACGGCTACAGGGTACCACTAATCTCCCAGGGGCAGGCTTACGCTAACCATGAATCGCAAGTGAACCAGGTCATAGCGCCAGGCGACGGTTCTGGCGCGGCAGTATCCGTCTCACTAGGAGAGGCTCACTGGGGGCTGTGTGGGAGGGGCCAGGAGCAAGGCCCCTCCCCGCGTCGCACGAAGCAAGGCATCGCCCGGAGGTAGACCCTCTACCGGGGAGGCGCCGGTGAGCCTTCCCCCGGCAGAGGACCCGTGGTGGCCGAGGGCGCCGCTGGCGTCCCCTCTGCCCTCGCTGGTGTCGTCATGGTTTCCGGTCGTCCCAACGGTGGTAGAGGGTGGCGCAAGGCGGGGCCCTCCTCTCGTGATATGATGTAAGGCTCACGCCTGTGAAGGTCTCCGCTCGTGACACTATCACATAATAATGAGTGGGGTTGTACACGCCCCGGAGTCTCAGGAGTGCCGCCCTCGGGCCTCGGGGGCTCCCTCCCACGTCCTAGTGGCAGCACTTAGCTCCGTGCTGGTGAGAATACATGAAGACTAGACTAGGCGCCGGACGTGGCCATTTGCTTTGGATCTCTTTTCTGGAACCCTGCCTTCTGGATTTGGATTTAAGTTGAAGTTTAATTTTCATTGATGCGCGCGAGGGGTGCTTTTTCTCGTTCGAGTGATTTCTTGCTATCTGGTTCTTGCCTTAAATTGGAGTTCGCACCTATCGCTCCCCCCTCACGGGCCTCTCGCGAGGGGGGCTAGGCATGGCGCACACCCGCCACATGCATGCCGCGCCACGGCTAGCGCTTTCTTATTACGTGGCCCCCTCGGGCGTGTCGACGAGCTCCTCAAGAGCTTTCCAGAAACTCGCAACCTCACGAGCCGGTTTGGGGCTCGTCCAGGCTAAGGTAAACCACAACAGAAACTTTTCCCCAAGATACGTGAGTTCATGCAGACACATATTCAACTCGACCTAAAAAGATAGAGGAAGTGGTATATTTACATGAGGGGTTTCCTCTCCAAAAATGCTCTTGCAACCTCAAGGGATGTGCTCGAGCTTCTGTGTGCAGGACAAACAGCTGGGAAACACGGGATCAGTCAGACATGTCGCTCGCCGCATCCCCCGAATCGCCCTCTGACGTGTCGCTGGCATCGCTGCCACCATCGCTGGCATCAACATCACCTCCACCAGCGCTGCCATCCCCATCGTTGACCACGTGGCCTGCGTCCGCCACGACCACCACCGCATCGTCATCAGAATTGAAAGCCCTGACCAACACGTCCACATTGTCTTCCACCCATCGCACCAGGTCGCCCCGGATGGCCTCAGGTACGGGAGCGATGGTGGCGTCAAAATCAAAGTTGGGGTCAGTGTTTTGGAGATGGCTGAAGATGCGGGAGAAAACATGCCCAAGCAGACCGCGGCTCCTCTCTTCAACAAGTTGGCGAGCTCTCTTGGAACGATTCTCCAGGCGCGTCACCACATCAGTGAAGAAGCGGAGGTGGCTGGCATAGTCGTTCGCGTGGGGATGAGGGGCATTCTCATTGCAGATGTGGCCCAGGGCGATATTGGCCCTGTTCCTGAGGTCCTGGAGCATGGGGGTGCACGTGCTCCAGCGTCTGTCACTGAAGCACTTCCTCCATGTTCTGCTACGCGAAAGACTTGGCGTCAGCGACCCGCTGCTGAAGAGGGTGTAGCTCGGCGCGGGTGGAGGCCAGTTCAGCCTGCGCCGAGACCAGGGCGGCTGTGGCGACCTCCTTGCGCCGCTCCGCCTTGGCAAACCTGGACTTGAGGGCAGCAGTCCTGCCTGCAGCCTCAGCCTCTACGAGCTTCAACTTATGGTTGAGCCTACCCTTGAGACCCGCGCGAGCCTTGGCTATCCGGCGATCGACCTCCTCCTGGGCCCTGGCCTCGCGCGCGCCAACGGCATCCTCTCCTTGGGGGACTTGACGCTCCCTCGTCTCTAGTCACTCAAACTCAAGGCTGCGCTCCATGGCTTCCAGCGCCAACGCTTCCTCGCGCTTCCGGATCTCTTCCTCTTCGACGGGCGTCTCCCTCATAGACGCCAGGACGGCTTTGCGCCTCCACTTGCTGCTCCAAGGAGGCGCTCCAGGCTTGGAGCTCCCGTGAGCGTTTCTCTGTGTTCTCGCGGCGGCGGTCAGCTTCCTGAGCTTCTTCCAAGGCTTGGGAGCAGGCCTCGCGCGAGGTCGCAAGGGATGCCACGGCCTTCGTGTTATCAAGCTCGCGCTGGTGGCGCCCAAGGTTGATGGCCACCTTCAACTTGTGCCACTCCTCCACCAGCCGAAGACCCTCGGCCACGAGACGCGCGTCCACATCCACGAGCTCTCCACCAAGCCGATTCATCGCGCCCATCGCCTCCTAAAAGAGCTCGTGGCGGACGACACTCCTTTCTTGTGCCGACTTGAGCAAGCTGCTGACTCCCTCCTCCGCCGCGGGGATCGCGCATGGGGCCCGAAGCGGCTCGCCCTCTTTCAGCAGGGGGCTGGGGGTTTGCACTCACCCAGTTGCAGGCCAGGCCTCGTGAGGAGCCTGAACGAGTGGAGGCCCGCTGCTTGAAGAGGAGCCCAAGACCGAAGCCATCCAGCCGCCGTCCACGACCAGGGGAGGAACCGTTGGCACGCTTGTTGTATTCCAAGCAATGCCGCGAAGGAGAGATGGCGAAGGCGCGAGCTCAAGATGCCTTGTCGACGGGCTGGCTTCCCCGGTTGACTCCACGCCGTGAGCAGCGCGCGGGCTTGCAGCGCTCGAGTCTAGCAGGAGAAACGAGGTCAGAGGAAGTTGCTTCTCTGGATATTCTGTGGCCTTGGCGGAAGGGATCCTGAAGAGACATCGTCAGGAACGGAAGCAGCACGCGATGAATCGGCAAGATAAGGTACTTACTCGTCAACGGCGATGTACTTTCTCCATTTAAATGGCCCGAAGGTGCTGCTGCCGCGGCTTGGGGACACCTTCCTCTTGTGGAGCTCTTCGAAGTCCACGCAAAGCCGACCGAAGCGCTGGACATGGTGGCCAACACGAGGCACAACTGGAGAAGCTGTCGGCGTTCTGGGAACGGGGGTCCCCAGACTTGCCTGCCTGCAGCCCACGTCGTGGCTCTGCGAGCGGGCCCGTACGGCCCATCTTCACCAACAAATGCTCAAGACCCTCGCGAGGGGCCAAGCGTCGCGAGGTGGACGACACAAGACCTCCTCAGGAGTGGCCTCACCAGGCCGGCTCGCGAGGGGCGGAGAGATCAAGGGAGGACAAACCCCGCGAGGTTCCAGTGACGTGAGCCATGACGACCAAGGCCAGACGGGCGCCAGGCGAGCGCAAGCGCGCACAGTGTCCTTGTTTCCTCTTTGGTGCTAAGGAAGCAGGCGCAGGCGCGGAGTACCGAGGCGTCACGCAAAGGTTTCCATATCGGTGCAACGAGACCAAGACCGGTAGGATGGCAAGACGGAGGTCACCGTGGAGCCCAAGACGGCATCACCACCACAGCCTTTTGCAGACGAGGACTGCTTTTGTCAGGATAAGTTGTACTAGTTGTCCCTTTTCGAATTGGCCGTTGTTGGCCCCTTCCCGCTCAATATTTGGGGAGGGGACCAGTGCCTCTATAAATAGGACTAGCCACCACCATAGAAAGGGATCGGCTCATCAATAGGCTGAGAGAGAAAGGGAGATCGAACCCATCCACACACTCACCTAGCACAAGAACACCTCACCTCAGGAGACTGTTCTTCCCCTTGTATTGTTCATCCTCAGCCCAAGAGGCAATCCACCACCACCACACTGGAGTAGGGTATTACACCACAAAGGTGGCCTGAACCAGTATAAATCTTGTGTCTTTCGTGTTGCGAGTTCGTCGAGTTAGTTCGTAAGATCTTAGCGAAGTTAGGACGTGAAGCTCCCCTTCCATCGCTCTACGTCCCGTTGCTCACCGTCTCCATGTCAGAGGCTCGTCGTGCTCGCGCTGAGTGTCATGCTGCCCTCATTGGCCGCATCGCTCAGACGGCTCCCATTGGCGGGCCACCCCGTCGTTCTTCGTCGCCTGCCACCAACACTGCCACCAGCTCGGCGGGGAATGAGCAGCAAGCATCCTCGCTGCACCCCTCAGTGTGGCGGGACGGTCGCACTGCCACTCCATCACTGACCCTGGCCGGTTCATCATCCCATGCTCGTCGCGCTCCCGTGGACGCGCAGGCCACCCTGTGCATGGTGCGCGAGCTCCTGCGCTACCGCCCCGTCGATGACCTCTACGAGGACTGGCTCGACCGCATCAACGAGCTTGTCAGTGCCGCAGGGGGCTCCCCAGCACTGTCCCTCTCACTGCCACGCCCTCCGCCAGCCGCGGGCGGCATGGCCCATGAAGCGCCTCCACCACCTATGCCCCAAGACGAAGTCTTGGCACCCTAGGGCGCGGGCCCATGGCGACCTGCCACGTCTGGCGCCCACGCAAGAAGAAAGAAGCTGCCAAGAAGACCCTCAGCCGCGAGAAAATGCCCCCGCGCTTCCTGCACCACCACAGCAAGACCTCGTGCCGGCTACGGCGGCGGTGCGCAGACCCCATCAAGGACAAGTTCTCCACCAGCATAGAGTCCCGGTGACCACAGCAGGCTATCGCGCCTTCACCCCTGAGCTGCGTAGCATCACTTGTGTCGGCATTCTGGGAACAGGGGTCCCCAGACTTGCCTGCCTGCGGCCTACGGCATGGCTCAAAGGGGGGCCCCGCACGGCCCATCTTCACCAACACTAACCCAAGACCCTCGCAAGGGGCCAAGCCTCACGGGGCGGATGACGTGAAGCTTCCTCAGGCACGGCCTCGTTAGGCTGGCTCACGAGGAGGTGAAGAGATCAAGGCGGGGTACCTCACGAGGAGCCCATGACGCAAGCCATGACAACTTAGGGCGCCAGGCGGGTGCTAGCCCGCGCAGCGTTCTCCTTTCCTCTTTGGTGCAAAGGGGGCAAGCGCAGCCGTGGAGTACCGAGGCATGAGGCAAAGGTTGCCATTTCGGTGCAACAAGACCAAGACCAGGAGAACTACGAGACGGAGGTCACCGTGGAGCCCAAGACGGCGTCATCACCAGAGCTTTGCGCAGGCAAAGACTACTTTTGTCAGGATAGCTGATACTTGCTGTCCCCCTTCAAATTAGCCCGCCATTGTTGGCTCCCTTCCCGTTCAATATTTGGGGAGAGGACTAGGGCCTCTATAAATAGGACTAGCCACCCACATAGCTAGGGGGGAGGACGAAAAAGAGGTAGGAAGGAAGAGGCTCGTTAGAAGGGTCGGTCAGAGGAGAGCAGAGAGAGAGAGAAAGGTGATTGAACGCCTCCGAGCAGTTCATCGCCCCCAGCCAAGAACAGACCCTCGCGAGGCTGTTCTTCCTTGTATTGTTCATCATCATCAGCCCAAGAGGCAATCCACACACCACACACTGGAGTAGGGTATTACACCACAACGGTGGACCGAACCAGTATAAACCCTATGTCTCTTGTGTTGTTCTTTCCTTAGTTTAGATCCAAGCATGGCGGAGGGGTGCAGGTAGGTAGGAGGCGAAATCTCCGTGCGCACCCCAGTGTTCGAACCTCAAGGGTCTGCCGGAACCCGAAATCCGAGAGCTTGGCCGGGCAAGTTCAAGCTGGATCTGCCTCCTTGCTATGACGGCACCCTCGACCCCGCGGAGTTCTTGCAACTCTACAAGCTGAGTATCGAGGCGGTCAACGGCGATGAGACAGTCATGGTGAACTAGTTCCCCATGGCTCTCAAGGATGGTGCCCGCTCCTGGCTCCTGAACCTGCCTCCAGGCTCGATCTCCTCCTGGAACGAGATGCAAGACCGTTTCGTTTCCAACTTCCAGGGCACTCGCGACCGCCCACTGGCTGCGGGAGACCTACGCCGCATCAAGCAACAACCAGGAGAGACCCTCCAGAAGTACATCTAGTGCTTCAACAACGTTCTCCTCAAGATCCCCAAGGTGACGGACAAGGCCATCATCTCCGCGTTCTCTGGTGGCGTCCACGACGTCAAGATGAAGAAGGAGCTCGCCATCCACGAGGAGCTGTGCACGTCTCTGGAGCTGTTCAACCTGGCGACCAAGTGCGCAAGAGCTGAGGAGGGGCGCCTCTCCCTCCTCGAGCTCGCAGCTGCAGACCCGGAGGAGAAGAAAGCTAATGCCAAAGACGTGAAGTGCAAGGGAGCAGCCGTGCTCGTGGCGGAGCCCGAGTAATCCAAGAGCAGCTAACCGTTCTGTGCCTTCCTTAACCTGCATAGCCACAACACCAGCGACTGTCAAGAGCTCAGAGCCATTCGAGAAGGGCGCTTTGGTCGACGCCCCGAGCGCAATGATCGGGTCTACGGCCGAGGAGGAGGACGTGGTGGCGGACGCTGGGATGACCATGGCCCACGCCAGGAGTGGCGCAACCGGCCTCGTGAGGACCGCTGGCAGGACCAGCCTCCCGAGGGTGCCTGGAGGGATCAGCCTTGTGAGGACCGTCCTCAGGGCAATGCTGGCCATCCTCCGCTGCCGCCACCAAGAAGGAGCGAGGACCACCATCAAGATAAGGAGGCTTGGGGCTTCCGGGAGCCGCGTGCCATCGCCTGCATCTTGGGCGGAGCTCAAGCCCCAGCCTCACAACATATCTTCAAGCAGTTTGCTCACGAGGTGAACGCAGTCCTCCCCAAGCTCGAGGCCACGCGCCTGCTCAGATGGTCCAACTGCGCCATTACCTTCAGCTCAGCACATCAACTCAAATGCGCGGCCACCGCTGGACTTCTCCCAATGCTTTGTTCACCCATCATCAGCAAGGTGCAAGTCACCAAGACCCTCATCGACGGCGGCGCAGGGCTCAACGTCCTATCCATCGACATGTTTGACAACCTTCAAGTGCCATACGATCAGCTTCAGCCTACCAAGCCTTTCTCAGGAGTGACCGACGGCTCCACCATGCCGATACGTCAGGTCCGCCTCCCAGTCACCTTTGCAGAATGCGACAACTACCTCACTGAGCTCATCGACTTTGACGTTGCCCACATCCGTCCGCCATACAATGCCGTCCTCGTGTATCCGGCCCTGGCCAAGTTCATGGCCGTGACGCACCACGGCTACAACGTCCTCAAGATGCCAGGAAGTGGCGGGATCATCACGGTCCCCTGCGAAGAAAGAGATGCGGTGTGCTCCCTCGAGCGCGCCTTCCAAGAAGCATCAATCAAAGACCCCGGAAACAATGCAGCTCGGTACCCTCTTGAGGTCGTCCCCAAGAAGAAGAAGCAGCTACTCCGTGCCGGACCGCAGGAGGGCAGCGCAGCAAGTGGCACCTCATCAGGATCATTGCCCGCACCTGGGGAGCCTCCCTCTATCACATAAGAAGGCGTGCCCGATGCCCTCCTCGGGCAGGGCTTGGGGGCTCTCTTCTGGAGGGCCTCAGACCTCGCGAACAGCACCAGGGAAGCGCTCGGGCACCACTTGGAGGCATGTTTCGTGGCACGTCTCCCTCAGGAGGACACTGGGCAAGGAGCGCCCGGCGCTCAGGAGTTCGTCACCAAGGTATGTCAGGACCTTCAGGAAGCAAGAGCAATACGCGGAGACCGCCGCCCACCTGGCATTTCTCCCCATCTAGGCGAGGGTGGTGAGCTGCGCGTCTGCATCGACATACCAGGGCTCAACCAAGCCACATCTCAGGAGCGCTTTTGGCCTTCGCGTGTTAGGCGCTAGGAAGGTCCTCCTAACAGCTACGTTCACATGTCGTTCGGCCTGCCGAGCGTGGCCACTACCTTCCAGCGCAACCTGCGGAGCGTCATGGCGGGTCAGGAGGCCAGGCACCACACTGTCCTGACGGAGATGGAGACGGTCCTCAAGGAACTGCCTAGACCGTCAGGGCCACCCGAGGCTTAGGGCCCCGGTGGCTCGTGAGGGGCAACCCCTTCGCCGCGTACCTTCAGCTGCCTCAACACCGCTTCATCAGCGGAACCAGGTGAAATTTTCCAAGTTCATTTAGCTGGGAGTGCCCCCAGGGCTGCATTATTCCCAGGCCGCGTGGGTCCTTCCCTGTGGCATGTATCCCTTCTTTTTTATGTCTTTAGCTTATCTTGTTGGGGGCGCCCCTCGAGCTGCATCATCCCCAAGCCGCTCAGGCCAGACCCAGTGGCGCGTATCGTTCATGCATCTACCTAAGCTAATTTGCCTTCGTACTTAATCTATCTATGACTATCACCCGCTTGATTGTCGCCCATCGCGGGAGCCGCGCGCCGGTCGTCTTTCTTCAGGACCCTTCGCATGAGAGGGTTTGGCACGGCGTCTGTGCTCGGGCCTGTCCCTGCAGCATCGATAAATCTAATGGTCGAGCTCTGTCTGGTGGGCTGCCCCCGTTCACGTCACCTCCTGGGGCCTTTGGTGCTTGGCTTTCTCACGCGATAACCTCAGGAGATTCGTTCGGCGCATGTTGTCTAACCACCTCACATGACCAAGACAGCAAACAAGAATCAAGACCAGGCGCAACCCGCCTTAAGGTAGGGCCTTGTGAGTCCCGCGCTAGCTCAGGAGTGCCCAGACACACCTCGTCTAGCCATGTCGTGCAAGCCATGTGTCAGGGCGGGGCTGTACACGCCCCAGGGCTCTCCGTAGTAGGGAGTCCCCTCCCACGTACCAGTGGAAGCACCATGCTCTACGCTGGCAGTCGACACTGCTGAGGAGCGGCTACACCCATGCAAGTGCGGAAGCGCCATGGTCCTTGTTTCCACCTTGGTGCTAAGGAGGCAAGCGCAGACGAAGAGTACCGAGGATTCAAGCAAAGGTTTCCATATCAGTGCAACAAGATCAAGACCAGCAGGACGGCAGGACGGAGGTCATCGTGGAGCCCAAGAGGACATCACCACCAGAGCCTTTGGCAGGCGAAGACTACTTTTGTCAGGATAAGCTGTACTAGTTGTCCCCTTTCAAATTGGCCGTTGTAGGCTCCCTTCCCGCTCAATATTCGGGGAGAGGACCAGGGCCTCTATAAATAGTACTAGCCACCACGTTAGAGGGGGAGGCATCCTCATAGCCACAACTTCACCAAGCACAAGAGCACCTCTCCTCAGGAAGCTGTTCTCCCCTTGTACTGTTCATCCTTGACCCAAGAGGCAATCCACCAGCACCACACTGGAGTAGGGTATTACACCACAACGGTGGCCCGAACCATTATAAATCTTGTGTCTTGTGTGCTGTGAGTTCGTGTGCCTAGCCTAGAGATCGTGAAGTGTTTTAGGGCGTGATCAGTGAGGGAGAGATCTTCGCGCGCACCCCAGTGTTCGAACCTTATGGGTTTTGACGGAACCCAAAATCCGGCATTTGGCACGCCAGGTAGGGGTGCGCCGAAGCCTCTCTCCCGCCGGTCGATTCACCGACGCTTCGCGGTTCCAATGTCCGGCGACTCAAGGACCAACGCCGACCGCTGGGCAGCCTGGCCAGCCCGGGCGGCGCTGCCTGCCCAGGAAGACCTCAACCCCATGCTCCTGGCAGCAGGAGAGCCACCTGACGTTGCGGGGTGTGGCCGGCGCGGCCAGGCGCCGTCCACCCTTACCCCACGACAGGCATGAGCTGCTACAAGGGCCGCAAGCTATGTCGCGGCGATAACACCGCACACCCAGAGGGAGCAGGCAAACATGCGGGCTGCACTCACGGTGGCACATGAGCTGTTGTGGTGCCAGCTGATGGAGAGCGGCCGGGATGCACTGCTAGACCGTGTCGCCGAGATACTGGACGCAACGGCCACGGGAGCACCACCCTTCTGTTACCAGCTCACGCCCTAGGCAGCGGCCGGATCCCACAGCGGGCCTCGCCGTGCCCGCGTGCCCCCGAGTGCGCCCAGGGGCCTCGTCGACGTCAGCACGATCCATGGGGGATGGCACCCCATCGCACCCACACCACCCCAGATGGGTGCGTCCACGAGCGTCGCCGCACACGGCCCCAACGGGGCACTACCCCACCATCCTCAGGACGACGTCATGGGCCGGGCGACATGGAGCGTGGGGCACTTCGGTGAGGTCTTCGGGGAAACGGCCTCGGAGGCCTACGTGCCCCGCATGATGAACCAGGAGTACACGCCAGAAGATGACCCCGGCTCGTTCCTCGAGCCATGCTGGGAAGAGGAGGCGTTAGGAGCTAAGGCCTTCCAGGAGCCGCCCGAGAGCCCCACCAACCATGCCATTGACAACGGCTACAGGGTACCACTAATCTCCCAGGGGCAGGTTTACGCTAACCATGAATCGCAAGTGAACCAGGTCATAGCGCCAGGCGACGGTTCTGGCGCGGCAGTATCCGTCTCACTAGGAGAGGCTCACTGGGGGCTGTGTGGGAGGGGCCAGGAGCAAGGCCCCTCCCCGCGTCGCACGAAGCAAGGCATCGCCCGGAGGTAGGCCCTCTGCCGGGGAGGCGCCGGTGAGCCTTCCCCCGGCAAAGGACCCGTGGTGGCCGAGGGCGCCGCTGGCGTCCCCTCTGCCCTCGCTGGTGCCGTCATGGTTTCCTTTCGTCCCAACGGTGGTAGAGGGTGGCGCAAGGCGGGGCCCTCCTCTCGTGATATGATGTAAGGCTCACGCCTGTGAAGGTCTCTGCTCGTGACACTATCACATAATAATGAGTGGGGTTGTACACGCCCCGGAGTCTCAGGAGTGCCGCCCTCGGGCCTCGGGGGCTCCCTCCCACGTCCTAGTGGCAGCACTTAGCTCCGTGCTGGTGAGAGTACATGAAGACTAGACTAGGCGCCGGACGTGGCCATTTGCTTTGGATCTCTTTTCTGGAACCCTGCCTTCTGGATTTGGATTTAAGTTGAAGTTTAATTTTCACTGATGCGCGCGGGGGGTGCTTTTTCTCGTTCGAGTGATTTCTTGCTATCTGGTTCTTGCCTTAAATTGGAGTTCGCACCTATCGCTCCCCCCTCACGGGCCTCTCGCGAGGGGGGCTAGGCATGGTGCACACATGCCACATGCATGCCGCGCCACGGCTAGCGCTTTCTTATCACGTGGCCCCCTCGGGCGTGTCGACGAGCTCCTCAAGAGCTTTCCAGAAACTCGCAACCTCACGAGCCGGTTTGGGGCTCGTCCAGGCTAAGGTAAACCACAACAGAAACTTTTCCCCAAGATACGTGAGTTCATGCAGACACATATTCAACTCGACCTAAAAAGATAGAGGAAGTGGTATATTTACATGAGGGGCTTCCCCTCCAAAAATGCTCTTGCAACCTCAAGGGATGTGCTCGAGCTTCTGTGTGCAGGACACACAGCTAGGAAACACGGGATCAGTCAGACATGTCGCTCGCCGCGTCCCCCGGATCGCCCTCTGACGTGTCGCTGGCATCGCTGCCACCATCGCTGGCTTCAACATCACCTCCACCAGCGCTGCCATCCCCATCGTTGACCACGTGGCCTGCGTCCGCCGCGACCACCACCGCATCGTTATCAGAATTGAAAGCCCTGACCAACACGTCCACATTGTCTTCCACCCATCGCACCAGGTCGCCCCGGATGGCCTCAGGTACGGGAGCGATGGCGGCGTCAAAATCAAAGTTGGGGTCAGTGTTTTGGAGATGGCTGAAGACGCGGGAGAACGCATGCCCAAGCAGACCGCGGCTCCTCTCTTCAACAAGTTGGCGAGCTCTCTTGGAACGATTCTCCAGGCGCGTCACCACATCAGTGAAGAAGCGGAGGTGGCTGGCATAGTCGTTCGCGTGGGGATGAGGGGCATTCTCATCGCAGATGTGGCCCAGGGCGATATTGGCCCTGTTCCTAAGGTCCTGGAGCATGGGGGTGCACGTGCTCCAGCGTCTGTCACTGAAGCACTTCCTCCATGTTCTGCTACGCGAAAGACTTGGCGTCAGCGACCCACTGCTGAAGAGGGTGTAGCTCGGCACGGGTGGAGGCCAGTTCAGCCTGCGCTGAGACCAGGGCGGCTGTGGCGACCTCCTTGCGCCGCTCCGCCTTGGCGAACCTGGACTTGAGGGCAGCAGTCATGCCTGCAGCCTCAGCCTCTACGAGCTTCAACTTATGGTTGAGCCTACCCTCGAGACCCGCGCGAGCCTTGGCTATCCGGCGATCGACCTCCTCCTGGGCCCTGGCCTCGCGCGCGCCAACGGCATCCTCTCCTTGGGGGACTTGACGCTCCCTCGTCTCTAGTCACTCAAACTCAAGGCTGCGCTCCATGGCTTCCAGCGCCAACGCTTCCTCGCGCTTCCGGATCTCTTCCTCTTCGACGGGCGTCTCCCTCATAGACGCCAGGACGGCTTTGCGCCTCCACTTGCTGCTCCAAGGAGGCGCTCCAGGCTTGGAGCTCCAGCGAGCGTTTCTCTGTGTTCTCGCGGCAGCGGTCAGCTTCCTGAGCTTCTTCCAAGGCTTGGGAGCAGGCCTCGCGCGAGGTCGCAAGGGATGCCACGGCCTTCGTGTTATCAAGCTCGCGCTGGTGGCGCCCAAGGTTGATGGCCACCTTCAACTTGTGCCACTCCTCCACCAGCCGAAGACCCTCGGCCACGAGACGCGCGTGCACATCCACGAGCTCTCCACCAAGCCGATTCATCGCGCCCATCGCCTCCTAAAAGAGCTCGTGGCGGACGACACTCCTTTCTTGTGCCGACTTGAGCAAGCTGCTGACTCCCTCCCCCGCCGCGGGGATCGCGCATGGGGCCTAAAGCGGCTCGCCCTCTTTCAGCAGGGGGCTGGGGGTTTGCACTCACCCAGTTGCAGGCCAGGCCTCGTGAGGAGCCTGAACGAGTGGAGGCCCGCTGCTTGAAGGGGAGCCCAAGACCGAAGCCATCCAGCCGCCGTCCACGACCAGGGGAGGAACCGTTGGCACGCTTGTTGTATTCCAAGCAATGCCGCGACGGAGAGATGGCGAAGGCGCGAGCTCAAGATGCCTTGTCGACGGGCTGGCTTCCCCGGTTGACTCCACGCCATGAGCAGCGCGCGGGCTTGCAGCGCTCGGGTCTAGCAGGAGAAACGAGGTCAGAGGAAGTTGCTTCTCTGGATATTCTGTGGCCTTGGCGGAAGGGATCCTGAAGAGACATCGTCAGGAACGGAAGCAGCACGCGATGAATCGGCAAGATAAGGTACTTACTCGTCAACGGCGATGCACTTTCTCCATTTAAATGGCCCGAAGGTGCTGCTGCCGCGGCTTGGGGACACCTTCCTCTTGTGGAGCTCTTCGAAGTCCACGCAAAGCCGACCGAAGCGCTGGACATGGTGGCCAACACGAGGCACAACTGGAGAAGCTGTCGGCGTTCTGGGAACGGGGGTCCCCAGACTTGCCTGCCTGCAGCCCACGTCGTGGCTCTGCGAGCGGGCCCGTACGGCCCATCTTCACCAACAAATGCTCAAGACCCTCGCGAGGGGCCAAGCGTCGCGAGGTGGACGACACAAGACCTCCTCAGGAGTGGCCTCACCAGGCCGGCTCGCGAGGGGCGGAGAGATCAAGGGAGGACACCCCGCGAGGTTCCAGTGACGTGAGCCATGACGACCAAGGCCAGACGGGCGCCAGGCGAGCGCAAGCGCGCACAGTGTCCTTGTTTCCTCTTTGGTGCTAAGGAAGCAGGCGCAGGCGCGGAGTACCGAGGCGTCACGCAAAGGTTTCCATATCGGTGCAACGAGACCAAGACCGGTAGGATGGCAAGACGGAGGTCACCGTGGAGCCCAAGACGGCGTCACCACCACAGCCTTTTGCAGACGAAGACTGCTTTTGTCAGGATAAGTTGTACTAGTTGTCCCTTTTCGAATTGGCCGTTGTTGGCCCCTTCCCGCTCAATATTTGGGGAGGGGACCAGTGCCTCTATAAATAGGACTAGCCACCACCATAGAAAGGG
This sequence comes from Triticum aestivum, assembly GCF_018294505.1. Lineage (NCBI taxonomy): Eukaryota > Viridiplantae > Streptophyta > Magnoliopsida > Poales > Poaceae > Triticum > Triticum aestivum. The sequence continues at coordinate 341,491,239 of NC_057812.1, read as the reverse complement.
ATCTGCTCATCAATAGGCTGAGAGAGAAAGGGAGATCGAACCCATCCACACACTCACCTAGCACAAGAACACCTCACCTCAGGAGACTGTTCTTCCCCTTGTATTGTTCATCCTCAGCCCAAGAGGCAATCCACCACCACCACACTGGAGTAGGGTATTACACCACAAAGGTGGCCTGAACCAGTATAAATCTTGTGTCTTTCGTGTTGCGAGTTCGTCGAGTTAGTTCGTAAGATCTTAGCGAAGTTAGGACGTGAAGCTCCCCTTCCATCGCTCTACGTCCCGTTGCTCACCGTCTCCATGTCAGAGGCTCGTCGTGCTCGCGCTGAGTGTCGTGCTGCCCTCATTGGACGCATCGCTCAGACGGCTCCCATTGGCGGGCCACCCCGTCGTTCTTCATCGCCTGCCACCAACACTGCCACCAGCTCGGCGGGGAACGAGCAGCAAGCATCCTCGCTGCACCCCTCAGTGTGGCGGGACGGTCACACCGCCACTCCATCACTGACCCCGCCCGGTTCATCATCCCATGCTCGTCGCGCTCCCGTGGACGCGCAGGCCACCCTGTGCATGGTGCGCGAGCTCCTGCGCTACTGCCCCGTCGATGACCTCTACGAGGACTGGCTCGACCGCATCGACGAGCTTGTCAGTGCCGCAGGGGGCTCCCCAGCACCGTCCCTCTCACTGCCACGCCCTCGGCCAGCCGCGGGCGGCGTGGCCCATGAAGCGCCTCCACTACCTATGCCCCAAGACGAAGTCTTGGTACCCTAGGGCGCGGCCCCATGGCGACCTGCCGCGTCTGGCGCCCACGCAAGAAGAAAGAAGCCGCCAAGAAGACCCTCAGCCGCGAGAAAATGCCCCCGTGCTTCCTGCACCACCACGGCAAGACCTCGTGCCGGCTACGGCGGCGGTGCGCAGACCCCATCAAGGACAAGTTCTCCACCAGCGTAGAGTCCCGGTGACCACAGCAGGCTATCGCGCCTTCACCCCTGAGCTGCGTAGCATCACTTGTGTCGGCATTCTAGGAACAGGGGTCCCCAGACTTGCCTACCTGCGGCCTACGGCGTGGCTCAAAGGGGGGCCCCGCACGGCCCATCTTCACCAACACTAACCCAAGGCCCTTGCAAGGGGCCAAGCCTCGCGGGGCGGATGACGTGAAGCTTCCTCAGGCACGGCCTCATTAGGCTGGCTCACGAGGAGGCGGAGAGATCAAGGTGGGGTACCTCACGAGGAGCCCATGACGCAAGCCATGACAACTTAGGGCGCCAGGCGGGTGCTAGCCCGCGCAGCGTTCTCCTTTCCTCTTTGGTGCAAAGGGGGCAAGCACAGCCGTGGAGTACCGAGGCATGAGGCAAAGGTTGCCATTTCGGTGCAACGAGACCAAGACCAGGAGAACTACGAGACGGAGGTCACCATGGAGCCCAAGACGGCGTCATCACCAGAGCTTTGCGCACGCAAAGACTACTTTTGTCAGGATAGCTGATACTTGTTGTCCCCCTTCAAATTAGCCCGCCATTGTTGGCTCCCTTCCCGCTCAATATTTGGGGAGAGGACCAGGGCCTCTATAAATAGGACTAGCCACCCACATAGCTAGGGGGGAGGACGAAAAAGAGGTAGGAAGGAAGAGGCTCGTTAGAAGGGTCGGTTAGAGGAGAGCAGAGAGAGAGAGAAAGGTGACTGAACTCCTCCGAGCAGTTCATCGCCCCCAGCCAAGAACAGACCCTCGCGACGCTGTTCTTCCTTGTATTGTTCATCATCATCAGCCCAAGAGGCAATCCACACACCACACACTGGAGTGGGGTATTACACCACAACGGTGGCCCGAACCAGTATAAACCCTATGTCTCTTGTGTTGTTCTTTCCTTAGTTTAGATCCAAGCATGGCGGAGGGGTGCAGGTAGGTAGGAGGCGAAATCTCCATGCGCACCCTAGTGTTCGAACCTCAAGGGTCTGCCGAAACCCGAAATCCGAGAGCTTGGCCGGGCAAGTTCAAGTTGGATCTGCCTCCTTGCTATGACGGCACCCCCGACCCCACGGAGTTCTTGCAACTCTACAAGCTGAGTATCGAGGCGGTCAACGGCGATGAGACAGTCATGGTGAACTGGTTCCCCATGGCTCTCAAGGATGGTGCCCGCTCCTGGCTCCTGAACCTGCCTCCAGGCTCGATCTCCTCCTGGAACGAGATGCGAGACCGTTTCGTTTCCAACTTCCAGGGCACTCGCGACCGCCCACTGGCTGCGAGAGACCTACGCCGCATCAAGCAACAACTAGGAGAGACCCTCCAGAAGTACATCTAGTGCTTCAACAACATTCTCCTCAAGATCCCCAAGGTGACGGACAAGGCCATCATCTCCGCGTTCTCTGGTGGCGTCCACGACGTCAAGATGAAGAAGGAGCTCGCCATCCACGAGGAGCTGTGCACGTCTCTGGAGCTATTCAACCTGGCGACCAAGTGCGCAAGAGCTGAGGAGGGGCGCCTCTCCCTCCTCGAGCTCGCAGTGCAGACCCGGAGGAGAAGAAAGCTAATGCCAAAGACGTGAAGTGCAAGGGAGCAGCCGTGCTCGTGGCGGAGCCCGAGTAATCCAAGAGCAGCTAACCGTTCTGCGCCTTCCTTAACCTGCATAGCCACAACACCAGCGACTGTCAAGAGCTCAGAGCCATTCGAGAAGGGCGCTTTGGTCGACGCCCCGAGCGCAATGATCGGGTCTACGGCCGAGGAGGAGGATGTGGTGGCGGACGCTGGGATGACCATGGCCCACGCCAGGAGTGGTGCAACCGGCCTCGTGAGGACCACTGGCAGGACCAACCTCCCGAGGGTGCCTGGAGGGATCAGCCTCGTGAGGACCGTCCTCAGGGCAATGCTGGCCTTCCTCCGCTACCTCCACCAAGAAGGAGCGAGGACCACCATCAAGATAAGGAGGCTTGGGGCTTCCGGGAGCCGCGTGCCATCGCCTGCATCTTGGGCGGAGCTCAAGCCCCAGCCTCACAACGTATCTTCAAGCAGTTTGCTCACGAGGTGAACGCAATCCTCCCCAAGCTCAAGCCCACGCGCCCGCTCAGATGGTCCAACTGCGCCATTACCTTCAGCTCAGCAGATCAGCTCAAATGCGCGGCCACCGCTGGACTTCTCCCAATGCTTTGTTCACCCGTCATCAGCAAGGTGCAAGTCACCAAGACCCTCATCGACGGCGGCGCAGGGCTCAACGTCCTATCCATCGACATGTTCGACAACCTTCAAGTGCCATACGATCAGCTTCAGCCTACCAAGCCTTTCTCAGGAGTGACCGACGGCTCCACCATGCCGATACGTCAGGTCCGCCTCCCAGTCACCTTTGGAGAATGCAACAACTACCTCACTGAGCTCATCGACTTTGACATCGCCCACATCTGTCCGCCATACAATGCCGTCCTCGGGTATCCGGCCCTGGCCAAGTTCATGGCCATGACGCACCACGGCTAGAACGTCCTCAAGATGCCAGGAAGTGGCGGGATCATCACGGTCCCCTGCGAAGAAAGAGATGCGGTGTGCTCCCTCGAGCGCGCCTTCCAAGAAGCATCAATCAAAGACCCCGGAAACAATGCAGCTCGGTACCCTCCTGAGGTCGTCCCCAAGAAGAAGAAGCAGCTACTCCGTGCCGGACCGCAGGAGGGCAGCGCAGTAAGTGGCACCTCATCAGGATTATTGCCCGCACCTGGGGAGCCTCCCTCTATCACATAAGAAGGGCATGCCCGATGCCCTCCTCGGGCAGGGCTTGGGGGCTCTCTTCTGGAGGGCCTCAAACCTCGCGAACAGCACCAGGGAAGCGCTCGGGCACCACTTGGAGGCATGTTTCGTGGCACGTCTCGCTCAGGAGGACACTGGGCAAGGAGCGCCCGGCGCTCAGGAGTTCGTCACCAAGGTATGTCAGGACCTTCAGGAAGCAAGAGCAATACGCGGAGACCGCCGCCCACCTGGCATTTCTCCCCATCTAGGCGAGGGTGGTGAGCTGCGCGTCTGCATCGACATACCAGGGCTCAACCAAGCCACATCTTAGGAGCGCTTCTGGCCTTCGCGTGTTGGGTGCTGGGAAGGTCCTCCTAACAGCTACGTTCACATGTCGTTCGGCCTGCCGAGCGTGGCCACTACCTTCCAGTGCAACCTGCGGAGCGTCATGGCGGGTCAGGAGGCCAGGCACCACACTGTCCTAACGGAGATGGAGACGGTCCTCAAGGAACTGCCTAGACCGTCAGGGCCACCCGAGGCTTAGGGCCCCGGTGGCTCGTGAGGGGCAACCCCTTCGCCGCGTACCTTCAGCTGCCTCAACACCGCTTCATCAGCGGAACCAGGTGAAATTTTCCAAGTTCATTTAGCTGGGAGTGCCCCCAGGGCTGCATTATTCCCAGGCCGCGTGGGTCCTTCCCTGTGGCATGTATCCCTTCTTTTTTATGTCTTTAGCTTATCTTGTTGGGGGCGCCCCTCGAGCTGCATCATCCCCAAGCCGCTCGGGCCGGACCCAGTGGCGCGTATCATTCATGCATCTACCTAAGCTAATTTGCCTTCGTACTTAATCTATCTATGACTATCACCCGCTTGATTGTCGCCCATCGCGGGAGCCGCGCCCCGGTCGTCTTTCTTCAGGACCCTTCGCATGAGAGGGTTTGGCACGGCGTCTGTGCTCGGGCCTGTCCCTGCAGCATCGATAAATCTAATGGTCGAGCTCTGTCTGGTGGGCTGCCCCCGTTCACGTCACCTCCTGGGGCCTTTGGTGCTTGGCTTTCTCACGCGATAACCTCAGGAGATTCGTTCGGCGCATGTTGTCTAACCACCTCACATGACCAAGACAGCAAACAAGAATCAAGACCAGGCGCAACCTGCCTTAAGGTAGGGCCTTGTGAGTCCCGCGCTAGCTCAGGAGTGCCCAGACACACCTCGTCTAGCCATGTCGTGCAAGCCACGTGTCAGGGCGGGGCTGTACACGCCCCAGGGCTCTCCGTAGTAGGGAGTCCCCTCCCACGTACCAGTGGAAGCACCATGCTCTACGCTGGCAGTCGACACTGCTGAGGAGCGGCTACGCCCATGCAAGTGCGGAAGCGCCATGGTCCGTCCTAGTTATAAACAATTGAGGGTGGCCTCACGGCCGTATCAACCTCAGTGAGCCTCCGGGCTTAGTGTCTAGCCTCAACGCAATGCCTCCCCTCGGGAGAGCCGCGCGAGGGGGCTGGGCACGGGGGCTGCGCTCGGATCACGCCCAAGCGTACGCCACCTCGCCAGGTCCCTCGGACCTGGTCGTCGCACGCCCTCCCAAGCGGAGCTAAGGTATGAGGGTCGTTTGAACGTCAAGGGGGACTCCTAAGCATCGCGACTCAGGAGCCTAACTAACCACGTAACCCCTCACTCCTTGGTCTATCCTAATCTTTGGTCGGCCCAACGGTGGTTGAGGTATGTGCAGGGTCGGGCCCTACCGATGTAGAACACAAGACCTACCATTGCATCTCCTTTCCACAAGCCGTTTGCGCGTCAAGGGGGACTCCTGAGCATCGCGACTCAGGAGCCTAACTGACCATGTAGCCCCTCACTCCTTGGTCCGTCCTGGTCTCCGATCGGCCCAACGGTGGTTGAGGTATGCACGGGGTCGGGCTCTGCCGACGTATAACATAAAGCAAGTGAGAAGAAAATCGCAAAATCTCAATGCAAATATTACAAGACATATTGTTCTCCGAATACCAAACACAAGTTTAAACGCCTCCACGAGGCATGCTACATTTTGCAGGAGTTTCAACAGGGAAGGAGCCGCAAGCCGGTCATCCCTCAATACCGCCGGCGCCTGCAAGAGGTGCCCCTCCTAGGTGGGTCGCCGTCACCTACACCACCAATCGAAGGCGCGGGGGCGAAGGCATCGAACTTCTCCAGCAGGGCTTCCAGCTGACCCTTCACGGCTCCGGCGGCAACCGCACAACGCTCCTCATCCACAGGCTCCGGCAGCTCGTCAAGGTGGGCAGCAGGATTGCGAAGATGGAGGTGGCTGAAGACGTGCGTCGGCGCGGCTGAAGAAAGGACATGAGCGTCTGCCTCTGCCATGGGGCCGATGCTGCGCACGACTTTCTCAAGCGCATCGACCAAGTAGGGAAGCAGCTGGGCGGGGCCGTCCTCATTGGTGGCCAACGACTTCTCCAAGCCCTTCTCATAGAGTGACTTTAGGGCCTCGCAAGAACACTTCTCCAGAAGGGCGAAGGGCGCGCGGTCCTCGGCCAAAACCTTCGTCTTGGGGTCAAGATCGACCTCCTTGGCCTCCACCTTCCGCCCCAGCTCCTCCAGCCGGTTGTGTTCAATGGCCTATGCCTTCACCAATCCCCCAGCTCGGCGTTGCGGTTCTTGATGGCGACTTCCCGGGCCTTCTTCTCCTCCTCCTTCGCCTGGCAGCCGCGAGCTTCTTCTGCGTGCCCATCACGCAGACTCTTCAGCTCGTCCTCCAGTGCCCGGCAGCGGTCGTGGGTGGCTTCGACGTCCTTTAGTGCCGCCTCACAATCGGCCGTAGCTTGAGCGATGGCCCGCTTCTCCTTCTCGGAGGTCGTTGCGGCCTGGCTCAGCGCCACTTGGATTGCTACATCAGACTGAAGCCAGGGGAGGCCAGCTCTGGGCGCCCGGCTACCAGGCGCGGATCCGCGCCCAGGAGATCTTCCTGTAGCTGAGTCATCTCTGAAAGGGCACGCTCCAAGACAGCAGAGGAGGCAGAAGAACCTGGGAGTAATGGCGCAGAAGGAGGAAGAGGTGTCGTCGTCACCATGGCCTAGGAGGCAGGATGCTCCTGAGCCTCTTGGACCTCAGCACCCGAGCCGGACGCTGGCACCTCCTGAGTCAGTGGCGCTTCGGGGGCTGACTTCTCCTGAGGATGCTCCACCTGGCCACGTGAGGATGATCGGGCCAGAGAGGCACGAGCACCATCTCCACCTTTGCTCGTGGAAAGGGGCGCGGTCACAGGAGGCAACCCGGACTCAAGCGGCACCTCCTCGCTTTCCCTTCTCCTCTTCACCACAGGCGTCAGCCTGATTACACAACAAGGAAAAGGAGTCGGAAACAAGCACCAACATCAAAAACAAGGACGAAAGTCAAGAGGCAGCAGTATAAGCAAGAACAAGGTGAAGCTCAAGCACTTACTGGTCCCCAGCAGCGTAGTCCACCCTCCGCTTGGTGAGCTTGAAGCCAGAGAGCTTCGCAACCCGAGGCACGGGCGCGCTAGCTTCGGAAGCAGAAGCAGGAGAGGCAGCTGGGCCAGAAGCGGCTCTAGGCGATGTCAGAGCAGAAGTAGTGTCCCGGGAGATCAACACCGATCGGTCCCTCATCGGGATAACGGGCAGCTTCCCCTCCTCCCGGCGGGCGCCGACCTCGTCGTTGTCAGGAAAGGCGCGGAGGATGTCAGCTTTGCTCAGGGTGGAGGTCTCCCCCATCCCTGCAGGGGTCTCCTCCAAGTCTTCCTTCCCATGGGACTCACCAGAAGACAGCTCCACCGGCGTCGGCACCGCAGGGGCCCCGGAGGGCGCCGGCGACACCAGTCCGCGCCGGTCAAAGGTCGGCCTGGAGGCCACGACCAGTGCCCCGTCCTTGCGGCGGAACAAGGGAGTGAAGACATTCGGCAGGTACTCCTAGTCGTCCCCGACCAGGGTGCGGAGAGCCACATCCATCTCATCATCGGATAAGGCTTTCGGGCTCAGGCGAACCTTGTCCTCTTCATTCCCGAGCTCCCACAAGCGGCGCGTACGCACCTGGAGTGGGGCTACCCGCAGCATCAGGAATTCCCTCAGGAGCATGGCACCTGTAACCTTCGCCACATCGTGTTGCCCGGCTTTAGGTCGGCCTTCATCTGCTCCAGCACCGACGCTGCCCGCTCATCAATGAGCATCACACAGGACCACCCCTTGTCGGACTGGGGCATCTCCGTTGGCAACATCAAGCGCGGGTGGATGCATTTAGCATACATCATGGCCCACTTGCTCCGGAAGCCTTCAGCTTTCTTCCCTGTCTTCGAGATCGAGTTGGCCTTACTGGCCACGATGAAATTGGCACACCCGAAGGTATGGCCATCGTTGGTGCGGAGGAACAAGAAGTGGCACAGTAGAGCCACGGATGGCATCACGCCGAGGTACGCCTCGCAGTAGTAGGCGAAGGTTGACAAGAGAAGGATAGAGTTGGGATGAAGATGCAGCGTCTGCAGTCCGTAGTGGTCAAGGACCTCGAAGAAGAAGTCAGAGAAACGGGGAACCAGTCTTGCGGCGAAGCTGCTTGTAAAGAAGGGGAAGAAGGTGCTTCCCTCGGGCTCCGGAATGTCGGAGCCTGCTCGGAGCCCGGTCATCCCCTTCTCATTGCTCTCCCCCGCCGACAGCAAGCGTGTGGCGGCGAGGTTCTTCCCCGAGACATTGGGAGCATCAAGGGCTGGCTCATACCAAGCCGGCAACGAGGCAGGCTTGACCCTCCGGGACGCCATTGGTCGGTGATGCAGAAAAGGATGAGAGTAGATCTAGATATTTCAGAGGCAGGGCGCAAGAAAGGGGATCTGGAGTAAGGCGAAAGGAAGCAGTGAAGGCAAGCGCTGTCTGCGCCAGCCTTTTGACAGTGGGGCAGTTGCCGAGGCTGCATGGGGAAGCGGAGACGCCCACTTCCAATCAACCGCCACACGTTGACCAAGGCCGCAGGCTATTGGGGCCCATGGCGCTCCGCACTTGCCCCATGGCTTCGCCTCGAAGCCAAGCCCGAGCGCGCCTTGGGCCCAGGGGCTACTGTCGGTGTTCTGGGAATGGGGGTCCCCAGACTTTCCTGCATGCGGTCCACGGCATGGCTCTACGAGCGGGCCCGTACGGCCCATCTTCACCAACAAGCGCTCAAGACCATCACGAGGGGCCAAGCCTCGCGAGGCGGACGACAAAAGACCTCCTCAGGAGCGGCCTCACCAGGCTGGCTCGCGAGGGGAGGAGAGATCAAGGCAGGACAAACCTCGCAAGGTTCTAGTGACGTGAGCCATGATGACCAAGGCCAAACAGCCGCCAGGCGGGCGCCCGCGCGCACAGTGTCCTTGTTTCCTCTTTGGTGCTAAGGAAGCAGGCACAGGTGCGAAGTACCGAGGCATCAAGCAAAGGTTTCCATATTGGTGCAATGAGACCAAGACCAGCATGATGGCAAGATGGAGATCACCGTGGAGCCCAAGACGGCGTCACCACCAGAGCCTTTTGCAGGCGAAGACTGCTTTTGTCAGGATAAGTTGTACTAGTTGTCCCCTTTCGAATTGGCCGGTGTTGGCTCCCTTCCCGCTCAATATTTGGGGGGAGGACCAGGGCCTCTACAAATAGAACTAACCACCACCATAGAAAGGTATCGGCTCATCAAGAGGCTGAGAGAGAAAGGGAGATCGAACCCATCCACACGCTCACCTAGCACAAGAACACCTCACCTTAGGAGGCTTTTCTTCCCCTTGTATTGTTCATCCTCAGCCCAAGAGGCAATCCACCACCACCACACTGGAGTAGGGTATTACACCACAACGGTGGCCGGAACCAGTATAAATCTTGTGTCTTTCGTGTTGCGAGTTCGTCAAGTTAGTTCGTAAGATCTTAGCGAAGCTAGGACGTGAATTGATAGGGGGAGATCTTCGCGCACACCCCAGTGTTCGAACCTTGAGGGTTTTGCCGGAACCCGTGATCCGACAGAAGCGCTCGAAGGGGCAGCCTCGGGAGCGCCAAGCTGAGGGGAGCTATCAGGCTCTGCTTCACAGTGACCTGCCGAGGTCTTAGGAGCCCCGGCCTCAGGAGACGCGGGCTGCATCGCCCCCTCAACCGCCGCCCCAAGGCAAGAATCACGAGTTCCCGAGGACGATGCCTTAGGAGCCCTGGGCGGCATCAGCACCTCGACACCTTCGCCATCGGCCCCCAGTGGTGCTCTCCCCCTGCATCCACACTTGGGGCGAGCTCGACGCCTGCGGTAGGAGGAGGAACCACGACGATGGGGTTCTCACGGGGCCCCACGAGGCCGACTGGATGCAGCCCCCACTCATCGAAGGAGGGCATCTTCTTCGCGAATGTCGCCTTGTTCAAGTAGCAGTACAGAAGGTAACCCTTCCTTGGCATGTCGTCTGGCAACGGGACACCCATTAGGATCTTGAGCACCGTTCGCCGTGCCTCAAGGGGGTGCCCGGACTCCTGAAGTCTCATGTGGTCCTTGCTGTTGGGCAAGGCCCACATCGGTCGAGAGTGGTGCTGAAGCGGAGCAATTTGGCGCCGGACGAACTCCTTCACCACCATAGGAGCAGTCACGTCAAGGTCCTTGAGCCTTTTTATCCTGAGCCAGACGGGGGCAAGGCGTGAATTGGTGAGCCTTTGGTGGCACCAGCCGGAGTTAGGAATGGCGGGCGCTGACGGAGAAGAGAGTAGGGGGCTGAGCACTCCGACATCAACAAATACCCACCATGTCTGAAACTCGCTCTGGGAGCTCAAAGTCAATCCCCGCACCGACCGTCGCCGCCACAGCCTGGAATCTCAGGCACCCCGAGCTCTGCCGGGGATCAATCAGATGCAACGATAAGAAGTGGCGGAGAAGGGCCATGGAAGGAGCAATGCCCACCATGGCCTCGCAAACAAAGACGAAGACGGCAAGAAGGGTCACTGATTGGGGATCAAGGTGCAGCATGTGGATCTGATAATGGGCAAGCACTGCATTGAAGGTGGAGAAAGGAGGAACCAGGACAGCCCAAAGGGCGTCGATGAAGAATGGGACCTCAGCGGCTGTCCGGTCGATATGAGCATGAGACGCAGGCCAGGCCACCATCCTTCCCCACTCATTGAAGCTGGAGGCGAGCATGGGATGCACCTTGTCCATGCCTTCTTGGTTGAGCACCAACGACCTGCCAACGGCAGGCTCATCGGCTGGGTGTAGCACGGCGGAGGACAGGGGACTCATCCCTTTCTCCGACTGGTCTGGTGCCATGGCGATGGGAGGATTGAGCTCAGATCGGATCACGGGGAGAGGTTGAGCTACGAGGAAGCGGAAGAATTGGAGAGTGCACGGCAACAATGGGAGGGGAACCGTGTAGAACACGGTGGCCGCCTAGCCAGGAGGGTATCAAGGCAGCGTGGGGAAGCGGAGACGCCCACGACCAATCAACCGCCACGCGTCGACCAAGGCCGCAGGCTATTGGGGCCCGCGGCGCTCCGCACTTGCCCTTTAGCTTCACCTCGAAGCGAAGCCCGAGCCGCCTTGGGCCTGAGGGCTACTGTCGGTGTTCTGGGAACGGGGGTCCCCATACTTGCCTGCCTGCGGCCCATGGTGTGGCTCTGCGAGCGGGCCCGTACGGCCCATCTTCACCAACAAGCATACAAGATCCTCGCGAGGAGCCAAGCCTCGTGAGGTGGACGACACAAGACCTTCTCGGGAGCGGCCTCACCAAGCTGGCTCGCAAGGGGCGGAGAGATCAAGGCAAGGCAAACCTCACAAGGTTCCAGTGACATGAGCCATGACGACCAAGGCCAGGCGGGTGCCAGCGTGCACAGTGTCCTTGTTTCCACTTTGGTGCTAAGGAGGCAAGTGCAGACGACGAGTATCGAGGCGTCAAGCAAAGGTTTCCATATCGGTGCAACGAGACCAAGACCAGCAGGATGGCAAGACAGACGTCATTGTGGAGCCCAAGACGGCGTCACCACCAGAGCCTTTGGCAGGCGAAGATTACTTTTGTCAGGATAAGCTGTACTTGTTGTCCCCTTTAAAATTGGTCGTTGTTGGCTCCCTTCCCGCTCAATATTTGGGGAGAGGACCAGGGCCTCTATAAATAGGACTAGCCACCACGTTAGAGGGGGAGGCATCCTCACAGCCACAAGTTCACCAAGAACAAGAGCACCTCTCCTCAGGAGGCTGTTCTTCCCCTTGTACTGTTCATCCTCAGCCCAAGAGGCAATCCACCAGCACCACACCGGAGTTGGGTATTACACGACAGCGGTGGCCCAAACCAGTATAAATCTTGTGTCTCGTGTGTTGTGAGTTCGTGTGCCTAGCCTAGAGATCGCGAAGTGTTTTAGGGCGTGATCAGTGAGGGAGAGATCTTCGCGCGCACCCTAGTGTTTGAATCTTAAGGGTTTTGCCGGAACCCAAAATCCGACAATATACATAGAGTTTTATTCCAATCAAAAATGGATCCTGCCCAAACAAAAATAGAATACAAAATGGATTTGAATTGAGTTGGCACGATAAACATGCACTCTTTCTCTGCAAAAATTTGACCGAAGCGGGGAAAGTCGCAGTAACCGCCCGAAACCAAAATCTGTGAGATGGAAATGACTACCTATCCCTGACACGCAAAGTCTATCGGCTCGATTTCTATAGGTCTCTATAAGGGTAGGTTTGTAATTTCACTCATACATGACATAACTGCCTCCGCTTCTCACCTCCCCGGATTCATACACGGTGGGCGCCAAAACACAGTTTCTCCTCGGCCGAAATCGCCTCCCTCCCCGATTCATACACGGTGGGTGCTAAAACAAACTCTCATCGGCCGAAATCTCTGTCAGCAAATATTCGGTGTATGCAAGATTATTGTGATGTTAGGAAATTTTAAGTGGGGGCTAAGTTTGTAAATTTCCTCGTATTTGAGACAAGCGCGCCCTGAAGACATGGTTCCCCTTCCTCTTTCCCTCCATTTCCCCATTCGTACTCCGTGGGCGCCAAAACACCATCTCCACCCCATCCTCCTCCCTCCGCCACCCCATCCACCGTTGTCCTCCCCCACCATGCCAGAGCTGATACCCCGACGCAGTCATCCATTACAAGAGATCGACCTCTCTCATCCACGGCTTCGGACCAGGATCTCTGCATCTCGTCCTCTCGCTTCATCCCCGCCATCGTCCACCTTGCTGGCGCCGCTCCTACGACCGTCTCGTCCACCGCACTTGGATATTTCCCCCGCCGCCACCGTCTACCCTCCTAGATCTACTTCCACGCAGCCGACAGCCATCGCTACAGCAGCACCGTCAAATTCTCAGCAGATGCATAAATGGCGCCGCACCAGAGCCGGTACTCTTTCGTATCAGCTCAACTTATTGATCGTGGCAAGAAAATAGATCGCCACTGCTTTACTGTGATTTCTTGTCCATTAGTTACTTGCTTGTTGGTTGAAAGCAAACATTGGTAGCGAAGTTGCCTTTGTCCGGTTTGCACCTTCAGATCCGCCATGGCACACTCAACACTCTACTCGCAATGCTTATGGTTTTCCCCTTTTATATTCCACACTAGTTAATGATAGTAGACTAAATTTCAAAATTGGGTCAGTCGGTTTTTGAGAGCTCACCGGAGTTCACCGGAGGGAAGGAAGGGGCTCGCCGGAGGGCTGCCCCATTATCTATCTTAGGCTTTCGGGTGGGGATAATGGTTGTGGGGGGCTGTCGTCGGGCTATGGTGGGGCCTCGCTAGAGGCAAAACTCGACGCGGGTGAGGGGTGGGGTTGGCTAGAGGGATGGCCGGTGGAAGATTGGAGGTGGTGGGCGGTTTAGGAGAGGGTGGGGGCCGGTGGTTCGGCGGTGACCCGTGTGGTGGTCTTTAGGGGAAGAATAAGAGGCAAGGAAGAAGAAGGGTTAGGAGACGTAGGATCTTCATCCAACCGCCTGAAATGGTCGACTGACCCCAATGACGAAAGTTAGGTGACTTGCATGTAGACATTCCCATATATTCAGTACAATTATCATAGGTGCTTCGAGACGTATGCGCAAGCAGTGCTTCTCAACCCATGAAGCTAAACAACATGTCACTCATAATTCTAAACTTGGTTGCTCAAATATGAATCTGATATGATGCTGACATGTACTAAAACAGAGAATGTTTAATTAGTCAGTTAAAGTTCCTACTTTACTTTCAAAAAACACATGCGCCACATATCGAGGGACAACAGGGAGTTGTGTTCTTTATGCGCTCTGGTTCATCATGTGTGGCAAACCTGAAGGAAATATGCCCTAGAGGCAATAATAAAGTTATTATTTATTTCCTTATTTCATGATAAATGTTTATTATTCATGCTAAAATTGTATTAACCGGAAACTTAGTACATGTGTGAATACATAGACAAAACAAAGTGTCCCTAGTATGCCTCTACTTGACTAGCTCGTTTATCAAAGATGGTTATGTTTCCTAACCATAGACATGTGTTGTCATTTGATAAATGGGATCACATCATTAGGAGAATGATGTGATGGACAAGACCCATTCGTTAGCTTAGCATTATGATCGTTACAGTTTCATTGCTACTGCTTTCTCCATGACTTATACATGTTCCTCGGACTATGAGATTATGCAACTCCCGAATACCAGAGGAATACTTAGTGTGCAATCAAACATCACAAGTAACTGCGTGATTATAAAGATGCCCTACAGGTGTATCCAATGGTGTTTGTTGAGTTGGCATAGATAGAGATTAGGATTTGTCACTCCGTCTATCGGAGAGGTATCTCTGGGCCCTCTTCGTAATGCACATCAATATAAGCCTTGCAAGCAATGTGACTAATGAGTTAGTTGTGGGATGATGCATTACGGAATGAGTAAAGAGACTTGCTGGTAACAAGATTGAACTAGGTATTGAGATACCGATGATCGAATCACGGGCAAGTAACATACCGATGACAAAGGGAACAACGTATGTTGTTATGCGGTTTGACCGATAAAGATCTTTGTAGAATATGTAGGAACCAATATGAGCATCCAGGTTCCGCTATTTGTTATTGACTGGAGATGAGTCTCGGTCACGTCTACATAGTTCTCGAACCCGTAGGGTCCGCACGCTTAACGTTTTGTGACGATTTGTATTATGATTTATGTGATTTGATAACCGAAGTTTGTTCGGAGTCCTGGATGAGATCAGGGACATGACGAGCAGTCTTGAAATGGTCGAGACGTAAAGATTGATATAATGAAAGGCTATATTCGGACATCGGAAAGGTTCCAAGTGATTCGAGTATTTTTCTGGGTACCGGAGAGTTATGGGAATTCGTATTGGGCCTTAATGGGCCATACGGGACAGGAGAGAAAGGCCTCAAGGGTGGACGCGCCTCTTCCCCATGGACTGGTCTGAATTGGACTAGGGAAAGGGGGCGCCCCCTTCCTTCCTTCTCCTTCTCCCTTCCCTTTTTTCTATTCCATGTGGGAGGTGGAATGCTACTAGGACTAGGCAGTCCTAGTAGGACTCCACACTTTGGGTGCACCCTATGAGGGCTGGCCTCCTCCTCCCTCTATCCTTTATATACGTGGCCAGGGGCACCCCATAGACACACAAGTTGATCATTGATGTCTTCGTCGTGTGCGATGCCCCCCTCCACCATAATCCACCTCATTCATATCATAGCGGTGCTTAGGCGAAGCCCTGTTCCAGTAGCATCATCATCACCGTCATCATGCCATCGTGCTGACGAAGCTCTCCCTCGACACTCTGCTGGACCGTGAGTTCGTGGGACGTCACCGAGCCGAACGTGTGCAGATCACGGAGGTGTCGTACTTTCAGTACTAGGATCGGTCGATCGTGAAGACGTACGACTACATCAACCATGCTGTCATAACGCTTCCGCTTACGGTCTACGAGGGTGCATGGACAACACTCTTCCCCTCTCGTTGCTATGAATCACCATGATCTTGTGTGTGCGTAGGTAATTTTTTGAAATTACTGCGTTCCCCAACAGTAGCATCCGAGCCAGGTCTATGAGTAGATGTTATATGCACGAGTAGAACACAAAGGAATTGTTGGCGTGGGTATATACATATTGCTTGCCATCACTAGTTGTTTCTTGATTCGGCGGTATTGTTGGATGAAGCCGCCATACCGACATTACGTGTATGCTTACGCGAGACTGGTTCTACCGACGTGCTTTGCACATAGGTGGCTGGTGGGTGTTAGTTTCTCCAACTTTAGTTGAATCGGATTCAATGAACAGGGTTCTTTCTAAAGATCAAAAAGCAATCACTATATCGTGTTGTGGTTTTTGGTGCGTAGGTAAGACCGGTTCTTGCTCAGCCCATAGCAGCCACGTAAAACTTGCAACAACAAAGTAGAGGACGTCTAACTTGTTTTTGTAGGGCATGTTGTGATGTGATATGGTCAAGACGTGATGAGATATAAATTGTTGTATGAGATGATCATGTTTTGCTAAAGTTATCGGCAACTGGCAGGAGCCTTATGGTTGCCTCTTTATTGCATAAGATGCAAGCGCCATATAATTGCTTTACCTTATCGCTATGCGATAGCAATAGTTGCAAAAGCAATAGTTGTTGAGACAACCATGTGACGACACGTTGATAGAGATCAAGATGATGGAGATCATGGTGTCATGCTGGTGACGTTAGAGATCATGATGGTATTTTGGAGATGGAGATCAAAGGCACAAGATGATGATGGCCATATCATATCACATATTTTGATTGCATGTGAGTATGTATCTTATTTTGCTTAGTTCAGCGGTAGCACTATAAGATGATCTCTCACTAAATTTCAAGGTATAAGTGTTCTCCCTGAGTATGCACCGTTACGACAGTTCATCGTGCCGAGACACCTCGTGATGATCGGGTGTGATAAGCTCTGCGTTCACATACAATGGGTGCAAGCTAGTTTTGCACACGCGGAATACTCGGGTTAAACTTGACGAGCCTAGCATATGCAGATATGGCCTCGGAACACTAGAGACTGAAAGGTCGAGCGTGAATCATATAGTAGATATGATCAACGTAGTGATGTTCACCATTGAAAACTACTCCATCTCACGTGATGATCAAACATGGTTTAGTTGATTTGGATCACGTGATCATTTAGATGACTAAAGGGATGTCTATCTAAGTGGGAGTTCTTAAGTAATATGATTAATTAAACTTCAATTTATCATGAACTTAGTCCTGATAGTATTTGCATATCTATGTTGTAGATCGATAACTTGCGATGTAGCTCCCCGTTTATTTTTTGATATGTTCCTAGAGAAAAATAAGTTGAAAGATGATAGTAGCAATGATGCGGACTGGGTCCGTGATCTGAGATTATCCTCATTGCTGCATAGAAGAATCATGTCCTTGATGCACCGCTATGTGACAGACCTATTGCAGGAGCAGATACACACGTTATGAATGTTTGACAAAGCTCGGTATGATGACTACTTAATAGTTTAGTGCACCATGCTTTATGGCTTAGAACCGGGATTTCAAAAACATTTTGAATACCATGGAACATATAAGATGTTATAAGAGTTGAAATTGGTATTTCATACTCATGCCCGTGTCGAGAGGTATGAGACCTCTGACAGTACTTTGCCTACAAGGTGGAGGAGAATAGCTCAACCAGTGAGCATGTGCTCAGATTGTCCGGGTACTACAATTGCTTGAATCAAGTGGGAGTTAATCTTCCAGATAAGATAGTAATTGATAAAGTTCTCTAGTCACTATCACCAAGTTACTAGAACTTAGTGATGAACTATAATGTGCAAGGGATGATGAAAGCAATTCCCAAGCTCTTCACGATGCTGAAATCGATGAAGGTAGAAATCAAGAAATAGCATCAAGTGTTGATGGTTAACAAGACCACTAGTTTCAAGAAAAGGGCAAAGGGAAAGAAAGAGGAACTTCAAAGAAGAAAGGCAAGCAAGTTGCCACTCCCATGAAGAAGCTCAAAGCTAGACCCAAGCCTGGAACTGAGTGCTTCTACTGCAAAGGAAATGGTCACTGGAAGTGGAACTGCCCTAGATACTTGGCGGATAAAAAGGATGGCAACGTGAACAAAAGTATATATTTGATATACATGTTATTGATGTGTACTTCACTAGTGTTTATAACAACACCTTAGTATTTGATACTGGCTTAATTACTAAGAGTAGTAACTCGAAACGGGAGTTGCAAATAAACAGAGACTAGTTAAGGGCGAGGTGATGATGTGAGTTGGAAGTTATTCCAAGGTTGATAAGATCACCATCGCACACTCCCTTTACCTTCGGGATTAGTGTTGAACCTAAAATAAATGTTATTTGGTGTTTGCGTAAAGCATAATATGATTGGATCATGTTTATTGCAATACGGTTATTCATTTAAGTCAAGGATAATTGGCATTCTGTTCACATGAATAAAACCTTCTGAGGTCATACACCCAAGGTGAATGGTTTATTGAATCTCGATCATAGTAATACACATATTCATAATATTGAAGCCAAAAGATGCAAAGTTAATAATGATAGTGCAACTTATATGTGGCATTGTCGTTTAGGTCATATTGGTGTAAAGCGCATGAAGAAACTCCATGCTGATGGGCTTTTGGAATCACTTGATTATGAATCATTTGATGCTTGCGAACCATGCCTCGTGGGCTAGATGACTAAAACTCCATTCTCCGGAACAATGGAGCAAGCAACTGGCTTATTGGAAATAATACATACTGATGTATGCAATCTGATGAGTGTTGAGGCTCGCGGCAGGTATAGTTATTTTCTGATCTTCACAGGTGATTTGAGCAGATATGGGTATATCTACTTGATGAAACATAAGTCTGAAACATTTGAAAAGTTCAAAGAATTTCACAGTGAAGTGGAAAATCATCATAACAAGAAAATAAAGTTTGTGTGATCTGATCATGGAGGAGAATATTTGAGTTACGAGTTTGGTCTTCATTTGAAAAAATGTGGAATAGTTTCGCAACTCAAGCCACCTGGAACACCACAGTGTAATGGTGTGTCCGAACGTCATAACCGTACTTTATTAGATATGGTGCAATCTATGATGTCTCTTACCGATTTATCACTATTGTTTTGGGGTTATGCATTAGATACAGTTGCATTCACATTAAATAGAGCACCATCTAAATCCATTGAGATGACAC